>NW_007252100.1:1279929-1281618 GCF_000164805.1 Carlito syrichta
CCCAGGCGGGTCTCGAACCCGCGGGCTCAGGCAATCCACTCACCCCAGCCTCCCAAAGCATGGGATTACAGGTTGAGCCACCGAGCCCGGCCTAATTTTTTTATTTATTGTAGAGATGAGGTCTTGTTAAGTCGCCCGGGCTGGTCTCAAACTCGTGGGCTCAGGCAATCCACTTGTCTCAGCCTCCCAAAGTACTGGGATTACAGGCTGAGCTACCAAGCCCAGCCAACAACCTAAGTATATTCTAAGAACATTTTATTGAATATCAAGTGAAAAAAATGAACCTTGTATTTATGATGCCTTACCTTAAAAATGTCATCCCAAATTACTCTGAAATAACAAAATTCTACGCCCAGTGCCTTACACACAGCAGTGCTTTCAAATTAAAATTGGTAATTAAAATTCCATAGTTTCATCTTGACATTTACATGTTTCTGTGCCAATATTACATAGATAAATCACGAGTGCTGTGGTAGTCATCTGATTGTCTTACATCAGCATGTCTTAATTAGCAATTTCAAGTCACTTCACAGGTATCAACTGGAGAGTATGTATTTAACAGTCAGCCCCTTCTTTACAAGTGGCCTGTTCCTATATATGGGCACACCTCAGAGATATTGTAAGTGTGGTTCTAGACCACAATAAAGTGAATACGGTAAGCTCCCTACATATGGACATTCAAGTTACAAACTTTAATGATGCACATCTACCTTTTAATGTACTCTTTCTCTCCATCAGGTGTCAGTATAACCTGTTAAATATACACAACGCCATATAGCCAATGGTGTTCATTAGGTACTGTGGGAGGTGAAATTGACCCTCCTCAGTTTTGTCTTTAAAGCATGACATGGAGACTCAGAGACTGGGGGAGTGAAGCAGCTTTTAAAAATCTCATTCTTGGCCAGGTTCGGTGGCTCAGCCTGTCATTCCAGCACTTTGGGAGCCCAAGGCAAGAGGACTGCCTGAGCCTGCAGGTTCGAGACCCACCTGGACAACTTGGCAAGACCTCATCTCTACAATAAATCAAAAAAATCAGCCAGGTGTGGTAGTGCGCACCTGTAGTTCCGGCTACTTGGAAGGCTGAGGCGGAAGAATCACCGGAGCCCAGCAGGTCGAGGCTACAGTGGCCGGGAGCTTGCCACTGCCCTCCAGCCTGGGTGACAGAGTGAGACTCCAACTCAAAAAACAAAAAATAAAAATAAATAAAACAAAATCTTGTTCTTGTCAGAACAGATGCCTCCCGGATGAGCAGGCATCCCGAGGCAGTTACAGCCAGTATATTTATGCCTCTAAAGCACAAGTTCCTCCCCTGGCTCCCCATTGGCTGAGTACCTTAGAGGTGAAACTACTTTCCTGAACGTCGCCTAAGCAATAGTTTTGTACACATAAGGTAAAACACAAGCAGTTTCTACACAAATAAGGTAAAATACATGTTTCTGAATTTTGATTGGGTCTTAATGCCCACCAAAGGAAGCCCACCAAAAGAGAAAACCTGCTAAGAAAGGAGGAAGAGCCAGGAAGCGAAGTCACAAGTCACCATTTTGAAAATGAATCACTAGTCGGGCAGTGGCTCACGCCTATAATCCCAGCACTTTGGGAGACTGAGTTGAGAGGATTGCCTGAGCCCATGGGTTTGAGACCAGCCTGGGCAACTTGGCGAGACTTCATCTCTACAATAAATCAAAAAAT
>NW_007252100.1:1281690-1320517 GCF_000164805.1 Carlito syrichta
AGCCTGGGCAACAGAGTGAGACTCCAACTCAAAAAAAAAAAAAAAGAAAAAGAAAATGAATCACCATTTTGTTTTTTACAGTACCTAGGCTAACTTTGTTGGACTTACAGCAAATGGACTTAGGAATATGCTCTTGGTACCAAACTCAGTCATATGTTGGGAACTTTCTCTACTGCAATGAAGTGAGTCATGTGGATTTTTTGGTTTCCCAGGATATATAAAAGTTATGTTTATACCAGCCCCAGTCTATTAAGTGTGCCACAGCACTGTGCCTTAAAAAAGAACAATGTCCATACTTTAATTTAAAAATGATTTATTGCTGAAAGATGTTAATGATAATTTGCATTTGAGGTTTCAGTGAGTTGTGAGTTACAATCTTTGAGGGTCTTGCCATGATGGTGATGCTGTTGGCTGATCAGGATGGTGGTCAGTGAAGGCTGGAGTGGCTGTGGCAATTTCTTAAAACAGGAAAACAATGAAGTTTGCCCCATCAATTTTCCTCTTGAAATGAGTATCAAGTGAAGTTTTCTCTGTAGCATGCAATGCTGTTTGATAGCATTTTGCCCACAGTAGGACTTACTTCAAAACAGGAGTCAATCCTCTCACACCCTGCCACTGCTTTATTAACTAAGTTTTTGTAATATTCCATATCTTTTCTTGTTATTTCAACAATATTCAGAGCATCTTCACCAGGAGCAGACTCCTTCTCAGAAAACCACCGTCTTTGCTCATCCATGAGAAGCAACTCTTCATCCATTCAAGCTTGATCAGGAGGGGCAGCAATTCAGTTCTATCTTCAGGCTCCACTTCTCATTCTAGTTCTCTTGCTATATTTCCACCACATCTGTAGTTACTTCCACCAATGGAGTCTTAAACCTCTGAAAGTCATCCGTGGGGTTGAAATCCACTTCTTCCAAGCTCTTGTTTATGCTGATATTTTGACCTCCTCCCCACGAATCACAAATGCCATCCTAAATGAAATCTAGAATGGTGAACCTTTCCAGGAGGTTTTCAGTACTCTGCCCAGATCCATCAGAGGAATCACTGTCAATGGCAGCTATAGTCTTACAAAACGTATTTCCTAAATAATAAGACTTGAATGTTGAAATTACTCTTGGTCCATGGGTTGCATAATAAATGCTGTGTTAGCAGGCACAAAAACAACATTTACATCTTTGTACTATTTAGTGAACAAATGCATTATCAATAGGCAACAATATTTTGAAAGGAATCTTTTTTTTTTCTGAGCAGTAGATCTCAACAGAGGTCTTAAAATATTCAAGAAATCATGCTGGAAACAGATGTGCTGTCATCCAGGTTCTGGTGTTCTATTTACAGAGCACAGGCAGAGTATATTTAGTATAGAATTCTTAAGGCTCTTAGGATTTTGAGAACAGTGAATCAGCACTGGCTTCAACTTAAAGTCACTGGCTGCATTAGCTCCTAAAACAAGAGAGTCAGCCTGTCCTTTGAAGCCAGGCATTGACTTCTCTCTAGCTATGAAACCCCTAGATGGCTTCTTCTTCTAGTAGAATGCTGTTGCACATACACTTGAAGATGTGTCGTTTAGTTAGATCTTCTGGATAGCGTTTGCTGCCTCACCCTGTATCTTCTCCTCACAGCCTCCATAGAATTGAAAGAATTTGGACCTTTGGGGATCAGGCTTTGGTTTAAGGGAATGTTGAGGCTGATGCGATCATCTATCCACACCACTCAAACTTTCTCCATATCCGCAGTAAGGCTGTTTCACTTTCTTATCATCATTCATGTGGTCACTGGAGCAGCATTTTCCCTTTCCTTCAATAACTTTCCCTTTGCATTCATAATTTGGCTCACTGGTGCAGGAGACCTAGCTTTTGGCCTCACTCGGCTTCCACCGTGCTCTCCCCACTGAGTTTCATCATTTCCAGCTTTTGATGTAAAGTGAGAGACACATTTCCTTTCACTTGAACACTTAGCGGCCACTGCAAGGTTATTAATTGGCCTGATTTCAATATTGTTTTGTCTCAGCAAATAGGGAGAGGGAGAGAGATGGGGAAACGGCGGTGGGTGGAGCAGACAGAACACATGCAACATTTATAGATTAAGTTCACCAATTTACATAGCGCAGTTCGTGATGCCACAAAACAGTAACAACAGCAACCTCAAAGATCATTGACCACAGATCATCATAATAGATATAATAATAATGAAAAGGTCTGAACTATTGTGAGAATTACCAAAATGTAACACACACATGATGTGAGCAGAAGTGATTGAAAAAATGGCGCCAACAGACTTGCTTGACGTGGGGACATCACAAACCTTCAATTTGTTTTTTGTGGGCTTTTTTTTTGTGTTGGAGTCTTACTCCGTCATACAGGCTGGAGTGCAATGGCATGCTCATGGCCACTACAGCCTCAACTTGCTGGGCTCAGGCGATCCTTCTGCCTCAGCCTTCCAAGTAGCTGAGACTACAGGAATGTGCTACCATGCCTAGCTTTTAAAAAAAATTGTTTATTGTAGAGAAGAGGTCTCACCAAGTTGCCCAGGTTGGTCTCAAACCCCTGTACTCAGGCAATGCTCTTACCCAAGCCTCCCAAAGTGCTGGGATTACAGGTGTGAGCCACTGTGCCCGGTCTTTCAATTTTTTTTTTTTTTTTTTGAAGATCACCAAAGCACAATGAAGTGCAAAGATGAGATATGACTGTATTCTACCTCAAAGTACGTCAAAGGATGATGACGCTGTACTTGTGAGAGTGGCCAAGGACAGTTAAAGGCAGCAGCATTGAGGTTGTGTGATACAGGAACATCGGCAACATTAAGAAACCCCATCATGGAAAATACTTTTCCTACCAGGCCAGCCACGGTGGCTCACACCTGTAATTCTTACACTTTGGGAGGTTGAGGTGAGAGGATCACTTGAGCCCAGAAGGCCGAGGCTGTGGTGAACTGTGACAGTACCACTGCACTCTAGCCTGGATGACTGAGTGAGACCCTGACTCAAAAAAAAAAAAAAAAGTCACCAGCACAATGGCTCACGCCTGTCATTCCAATACTTTAGAAGGCCAAGGTGAAAGGACTGCCTGAGTCCAGGAGTTTAAGACCTGTCTGGGCAACTTGGTGAGACCTCGTCTCCTCAATTAAATCAAGAAAAATTAGCCAGGTGTGGCGGTGCATGTCTGTAGTTCCAGCTACTTGGAAGGCTGTGGTGGAAGGATCACTTGAGCCCAGCAGGTCGAGACTGTGGTGGCTGTGAGCGTGCGACTGCACTCCAGTCTGGGTGATAAAGTGAGTCTCAGACTCAAAAAAGAAAAAAGAAAAAAAGAAAAAGAAAGGTGTACTCAGAGCCATCCCATCAAGGAAGACTCAGAAGTGAGGTTCACTCCGTTCCTATGGGCTGAATTAAACCCCAAGCATGTCCCAGGTTTTCTCAGGTGCTAGAGGCTGGTACCCCTAAGACCACGGGACTGTTCAGTGACTTGCTGAGACCAACTGGACCTCGATGCTTCAAATACTGCACTCTCCACTCACGAGACGGCCAACAGCACCCACTCAAGGACTCTCCTAGTTCTCGATTTTCTTCCTCTTTCATTTTGAGCACAAACCTCTAATTTCAAAGATAAGCGTTTCAGATGCACTTTTAAGTGAAAAGAACCCAAGAAAAAGAACTGTGACCAATTCAACTGTTTTTGAGTATCTCCTGAGGGCCAAGCCTCAGCATTTGAAGGTTGAAACTTACACAAAATCAGACAAGCTCCAGGAACTTAACAGGCAGGCTCTATGCCCTCATCCAGGCACAATTAGAAAAGGGAAACCTGCCCATCCTAGGAACTGCAGGCATCCAAAGACATTGGTGTGGGAGACCTTGAAGGGTTAAGTTTCCTTAAGTGAAAGCACTACTCTTATACTCTTAGGGTGCCCAAGCTTCCCCCTGGCTGCTGTAATTCACTGCATTGTACCCACTCTATCCTGACAGCTGTTATCTCTGAGTACTGTACTCGAGTTTGCCGCTACAGGCTTATTGCAGTTGCATGACTCTTCTCTGGACTCTGAGCCCTTTCTTCAAGGTTTAAAATCCTCAATGCAGAGAAAACAAGAGCCGTCACGTGAGATCTGTTTTCCCCATCTCACTGAAGTTCTCCCCTTCAAATAGGCTCAGCCTGAAAAAGGACCTTGCTATGTAAACAAAACACTTACCCTCATGGTGAGAAAAGGGCTCCCTTCCCTGAGCACCTGTTCAGTGAAAGCTCTTCATCTGCTTCCCACCTTAGTAAAATGACTCAGACCTCCCCAGATTATCAGGTCAAATTATCGGGTACACTATAAAGACACATATACTCAAGTAGAAGAGTGACCCTAAAATAGACATCCAATTCCAACCAAACCAAATCAAAAAGTGAGGGATGAAGGAACAAAAGACATATTTCAGCTGACTCAGAACAGCAGCATCAGCCAGTCGTGGTGGCTCATGCCTGTCATCACAGCACTTTGGGAGGCCGAGGCGAGAGGACTGCCTGAGTCCATGGGTTCAAAACGAGCCTGGGTAACATAACGAGACCTCACCTCTACAATACAACAAAATAAAAATTAGCTGAGTGTGGTGGTACATGCCTGTAGTTCCAGCTACTTGGAAGGCTGAGTCCAACACGTCAAGGCTGGGTGACAGAGTGAGACTCCTACTCAAAAAATTAGCTGAGTGTGGTGGTACGTGCCTGTAGTTCCAGCTACTTGGAAGGCTGAGTCCAACACGTCAAGGCTGGGCGACAGAGTGAGACTCCTACTCAAAAAAACGCCCCCAAAACAAAACAAAAAACCCCCAGCAGCTTCATGTGGTAGAAGTCATGCTATCCAATGGAAGGCACGATGAAGTGAGTCAGAACTCCTATATGCTAGTGGTGATTGCTTCAACTAGTGTAGCGCACTGAAGGATTTTTTTCTTTTTCTTTTTCTTTTTTTAAAGAGACAGGGTCTTGCTCTGTTGCCCAGGCTGGAGGGCAGTGGTGATATCATAGCTCACTGCAGCCTCCAACTCCTAGGTTCAAGCGATCCTCCCATCTCTGAAGGAGTCTTTTAACCTTGTCTGTAGCTTAACTGCTTCACATATAAAAAAGACAGTAATACCTCAACAAATTTGTTGCATGAGTTGTTGAAAATAACGCTTTATATTTTAATGCAACACACTGAAACGAGCTCTTAAAGCCAGCTGAAGCCAAGCAGGAAGAAATATAGTGTAACTCCTTAAAGTAAGTCTTTTCCATCAAAGAAGCATGCACAAGAGCAGTTATAGCCAAACACAGTGCACCTTCAGAAGGACGATTTGCAGACAGTCCTTAAAATGTTATTACATGGCTGAGCTCAGGCAAAAGTGGCCTAGTATTTTATTTATACTTTGTACTGCATTTAGATACTAAAACTCAGCTGGAACAAGCCAAATTCTCCACTGGCTCCAGAAGGGGGGTTTTAACAGTAGATTCAGAATTTTTTTTTCTCTTTAGATAGTATATTACCATCTCATTGGGAGTAAAGTTTTTTCATTTTGCTTAAGCACCTATTTCTCTCCAAGCAATCTAAAATCCAGACCTAAAAAATAAAAAAAGAAGAAAGAAAAAAATTCATTTATCATGTCTTGCCAACAGTAAAAAGTAGAACTTCTCTTGCTCAATAAAATTGTTCTTTGTGGCGGACTGCGAGCAAATGTCAGAATCTTGTTGGATGCAATATCTTTTTTTTTGAGTTGGAGTCTCACTCTGTCACCCAGACTGGAGTGCAGTGGCTACTCCCGGTCCCCACAGCCTCGAGCTGCTGGGCTCCGGCGTACCTTCCGCCTCAGCCTTCCGAGTGGCTGGAATTACAGGCGTGCGCTACCACATCCGGCTAATTTTCAATTTATTGTAGAGATGAGGTCTCGCCAAGTTGCCCATGCGGGTCTCGAACCCGCGGGTTCAGGCAATCCACTCACCTCAGCCTCCCAAGGCGCGGGATTACAGGCTGAGCCACCGAGCCCGGCTGGATGCAATATCTTAAAATGCATCTTTCTGTCTGATTATATGGGTTCAAGGAATGATTCTGGGATTTGGAGAAACACAAACGTTCTGTGGCTCCCATACTCCTGAAGTCATAATCTGACCATTGCCATCCCTACTCTGCATCCTCATGCTGTAAACGCCAGCTTCAAGTACTTCATGAGGCAAGGAGGGAGGGAAGGAGGGAAGAAAGAGAAAGAAAAGAAGATGGGGGGGAGAGAGAGAGAAACAGAAAGAAAGAGACAGAAAATGATGTCAGTGGTTTTGAGCACATCATCAGTGTCTGTCTCCATAAAGGCCAAACATTCTCTTTGGAGCAACACTTAGACGCATGGCATCCTCCCCAACAAGGCCATGTCTGGGGCCCCTTTGTGAGAGTTCCATGGCCAGTAATTGCTCATCGGACCACTAAAACTTGTTTTCCTCCTTCTCCTGTTCTCTCCAAAGATTCACATTTAGCAAAATGAAAATCCCCTCCAGGTGACCCCCTGTTTGTATTTCAAGGCGTTCATAAAATCCCTGCTTCCTCCCTCCAGCAAGGGTCATGCTCACAGAGCCATAGGAGACACTCGTGGGTTTAGACACTCCCATACCCCAGGTCCCCCAGCCTCTGGAGGCCCTGGCGCTGCTCTCACGGCCAGGCACGCCCTGCTTGACCCGCACCGGCTCATTAGTTCCTGTTGGCATCGCACGAAAGTTGGGTCTGGGACCTCCTGTTCTTTCAGGGGCTGTATCTGCTGCCTCTGGAGATTGATCTTTCATCAGGGTAGACTGTTTCCCCGTTACACAGATGGTGCCACAGCCTCCAGGCACGGCTGTTCACTAATTGTCCCAGCACAGCCACTCCCGTGGCCCAGCGATCCAGAATTCATTTGAGAACAGGTGACTGGACCCTTCAAGCGGCTGGTTCTTACTCTCCCTCCTCTAGAAGTGTGAGGGCAGGAGCTTGAACTTGGCACCCAGTTTTCCTCTATGAGCTTTGCCCTTCACTGCATAAGATGCCCCAGTCCTATGTTTTGTTTTTGTTTTTTGGGTTTTGTTGGCATAAGTTTACAGTCATTGCCGATGCCTGTGCCCTTTCAGACTTTGATTAGAATGCCCTGATCGATTAAATTTGCTTCTAACACCGGCTTGCAGCATTTTCTTCGCCTCTCCTTAGATTAGTGGTCTACTATTTTAATGAAAATGGATCTTCCAATCCTTCTTCCTCTTAGATGTTTCTCTTACAAATAAATCAGCACTCTTTGCAAACATTTCATTCTTACTCTTAAAATTTACAGTCCTTAACTCCCTTCCTATACAATTTAAATATTTTTCCTGCCTGCACAAAGATTTCTTAAAGATCCAGCTATATCCATCTCTCTCTCTCTCTCTCTTTCTCTCTGCATCATCAGAGCACTCTATAGAATTTATGCTTATAATTGCATCTTATCTTTCTCTTTATCTTGTACTGAGACTGCCACAGCATTGAGGAACTCACACAAGTCTAATAAATTTTTACGGGATTGATTACGAACTACATGTGAGTAGCATTACGAGAGCATGCGAGTAGCCACCTATTCCTAGCTATGCATTTTACAAAAGGCATAGGTTACTTATAAAAATGTCTAACCCTGGGCATAGTGGCTTACGCTTGGAATCTAAGCACTTTGGGAGGCCAAGGCAGGAGGACTGCTTGAGCCCAGGAGACCTTGAGGATGCACTGGGTCATGATTGCACCACTGCATTCCAACCTCGGCAGCAGAGGAGACCCTGTCTCAAAAAACACACTAAATTAAAAAGTGGGCAAAAGACATGCATAGGCACTTCTCAAAAGAAGAGACACAGGCAACAGACACACCAAAAGGTGCTCAGCCTCACTCATCATCAGAGAAATGCAAATCAAAACCACACTGAGATACCACCTGACCCCAGTAAGAATGGCCATCATTAATAAAACAAACAACAGATGCTGGTGAGGATGTGGAGAAAAAGAAACACTTTTACACGACTGGTGGGAATGCAAACTAGTTCAGCCTCTATGGAAAAAGGTGTGGGGATTTCTGAAAGAACTAGAAATAGACCTTCCACATAACCCAGCAATCTCCCTATTGGGAATATACCCGGAGGAACTCAAGTCATTCTACCAAATAGACACCTGCACAGGAATGTTTATTGTAGCACTATTCACATAGTAAAAACATGGAACCAACTGTGCTGCCCATTGAAGCTGGACTGGATAAAAAAAAAATGTGGTACATATACACAATGGAATATTATGCAGCCATAAAGGAGGACAAACATGGACTTTGCAGCAACTTGGATGGATTTAGAGTCTACCACACTCAGTGATCTATCACAGAAACAAAGAACTGAGTTTCATATGTTCTCACTCATAAGCAGACCTTGAACAACTATCATAATACTATAAGAAAGGGATTGGCAGTAGTGGAAAACTGTTGGGGGGGCACAACTCATCAACAAGGGTACCTGTATAATGAACATTTGTATACCTAACCCTGAATTGTACTCCACATCTTTAAAATAAAAAATAATAAATAACTGGTCAGGCTCAGTGGCTCAGCCTGTCAACCCAGCACCTTGGGAGGCCAAGGCTAGTGGACTGCCTGAGCCTGCAGGTTTGAGACCAGCCCGGGCAACTTGGCGAGACCTCATCGCTACAATTAAAAAAAAAAAATTAGCTGGGCATGGTAGTGTGTGCCTGTAATTCTGGCTACTTGAGGCAGAAGGATCACCGGAGCCCAGGAGGTCGATGCTGGGATGGCTGTGAGTGTGCCACTGCACTCCAGCCTGGGCTACAGAGTGAGACGCCAACCAAAAAAAAAAAAAAAAGTTGATTTTTAAAAAAGCAAACAAACTAAAACACAAAACTAACCATTCATTTTCTTACAGAAACAACAAAGCCCTCTAATGGAATAACCCTACAAATTCTACGGGGTGTGGAAGGGAATATTCCACATGCAGAATGAATTATTTATATGACTACAACATGCATTTTAAAAAGTTGCACAGGATGGCGGGATATAGTATCCCACAGTACACATACACTCCTACCTATAACAAAAATCTCCAGTTTCCCTCAGAAGTTTTATCTGATTATGGGGGCTCTGTAGTCTCCATTTTCAACGGACAAAACATGCTGAAACCAATTCTGCTTAAAACAAACCAAAACTCTCTCTAAATGCATTTCTTGGATTTAGGCCATTGTCACAAAATCACTCCTCTTCCGTGTGGCTCCCTAGCTGCTTTTAAAGCTTTGTTTTCAAATACAAAAGCAGATTTAAGCATCGCTTGTAGTGAGCACGCTAGATGGGATTGAAAGAAAACAGCCATGGGGCTGAAAAGGAACCTTTAGAAATGGCCAGATAGGGGATATTCCAGGTGGGCAGAGGGAAAAGCAGCAGAAATTCACATGGAAGAGCTTTCAAGAGGGCAGCTGTGGCACGTGCACCCTGTCTACAAAATCTGCCATACTTTCTGGACACGATCAAGAGTTTGGGCAACCTGCTGGGATCAAAATTAGGTCATGTTTAGTAAAAAAAAAAAAAGTTGTTTTTCTTCTTCGAAACTGTTGCACAGAATATCAGGTTTAGAATGAATCTTCAAAGCCATTGACCCCACTCACCTACTCAGGAGTACATTCAACATGAGGGACATGGATGAGGAAATTCTGAAAGGAGAAGATGCATGTATGTGGGTCTGTGGCATCTACTAACAAAATGAGTATGCTCTGTCAGTCCAAGACTTGCCTTTGTTTTGTTTTGTTTTTTTCTGTCAGGTATTCTGATGCAAAAGCTTGGAAGAAGGAATTTGATCATGTTCACACAACGTTCTGATAAGGATGAATCTGTCCTACTCCACATAGAACAAATGGACACCAATGTAGATGTCCAAAGCACGCCACAGATGGATAGCGTATCTATTTATTTTGCGTGAATGTGTGTGTTTTGTCTTTCGCCTATAATCACAGGGAGCAAATGCAGATGACATTTGAGTTAACACTTTTGCTGCAAACTTTTTTTCTCCCAATTATTCTGGGCAACAGGGAATTGGCATAAGTGACAAATAAACACATGGAGTATTAGGTTATGACTATTATTGCCATGCTTACAATCCAATCAGTTCGGAATCTGCAACAGCTCAAATTTTATATCTCATAGAATACTCGAGAAAAGGTTGTTTCTCTCCTCCCCCCACCCCCGAGGGTCTTGATTTTCATTTGACCTTCCCATGGCAATGGCATCTACAGACTACATGTTTACCATAGTGCTTCCTCCAGTTCACTGTGAAATGAGATAAACAAAAACAGCATAGATATTTTATAAATTAAAATTAAGTCAAAAGACTGTCTTACTAACACACGCTAAGACTGTCTTTTACTACTACTTTAAAAAGTTATGAGGAAAGCCTGGGACTTTTCTTTTTTTTTTTTTTTTTGAGCAGGAGTCTCACTCTGTCGTCCAGGCTGCAGTGCAGTGGCACGCTCATGGCCACTGCAGCCTCAACCTGCTGGGCTCAGGTGATCCTTCTGCCTCAGCCTTCCAAATAGCTGGAATCACAGGTGTGTGCCACCATGCCTGGCAAATTTTCTGATTTACTGTAGAGATGAGGTCTCGTCATGTTGCCCAGGCTGGTCTCGAACCCGTGGCAATCCTCTCACCTCCACCTTCCAAAGTGCTGGGATTACAGGCATGAGCCACCGCACCCAGTGATTTTTAAAAAGTCTTTCTTTGTTAAAATCTTAGCACCTTAGTCCCTCCAAGCCTAGAAATCATGACCCTACATATCACCTGCCTCTTCCTAATGACGCATCATATGGGATGAAGAAAGGATGACAGATCAAACTTTGGTGAAGAAGACAAATGGATGAATAAAAGACATGACTGCGCAGCCCATAACTACCACTATACAATGATGCACCCCCTTTGCGGTAATAATCACAGAGAACATTTACTGTGGTCTTCCTATATACCAGACTCTGTACTGCTCTGTGTATACCTCACGCCTCACAGTCTAAGGATGTCAGTTGAAGAATTTGTTGCTTCCTAAAGATACTGGCATTTATACATCAAAGTTAATTGTGGCTATGTTTGGATATGTTTACATTTCTTTCTTTTCCAAAATAACCAAATGTAGTTCTATAACGTGAAGTAATCTCATTAATAAAAACTATATACAGAACTGCCAAAAGAATATTCAAGATGCGCTAACAGAGAAAAATTAAATAATTTGATTCAGTTTTTTAAAAAAGATGTGGTTCTTAGTTGGGCGTGGTACTGTGCATCTTCCAGCTACTTGGAAGGCTGAGGCAGAAGGATCATCTAAGCCCAGCAGGTCGAGACTGGGCTGGCCGTGAGTGTGCCACTGCACTCCAGCCTGGGCAACAAGAGTGAGACTCTAGCTCAAAAAAAAAAAAAAAAAAAAAAAAAAAAAATTGAGGTTCTTGGAACCAAACAATGACAGAATTTGTTGATACAAGAAAAAATTATTTTAGCCTAAAAATAAAAGAATAAAAGGAAAAAGATGAGATACTTCCTCCTAATCCAAGTAACACATAGTTGAAACTGAAGCTGTGTTTGAATGCATTTTACATCTTTAGGTACGCCTCTCAGGTGTCAGACAGGACCAATGACAGAATGAAGAAGAGGATTCAGGTTCTAGAAAATACTGGAAGATCAGGGCATTCCATCTACTCAACTGAAGATATGGCCTACTGAGGGAAAACTAACAGCTGATCCAAGGAACAAAAGAAAGCTGTTGTGTGACATTCTATTGAGAAAGTGACTGCAACAATAATAAAACAAATGTTCAGAGAATGTCACATAATTACAATGTTTATGGTTGATAATTTAAAGGCACAGATGAATTGGATTCTTTGGACGGTCTCCTTCACCCCGTGAGAATACAACGTATTTTGCTATGACCTTGGATTTTTTAAAAAGTAAAAATTTTTCAAGTAATTAACCCAATACTACAAGATTATATTAAAGAAGAAAATATGTTTTTCAAAAATAACTTGGCCGGGCACAGTGGCTCAAGCCTGTAATCCCAGCACTTTGGGAGGCCGAGGTGAAGGGATTGCCTGAGCCCATGGGTTTGAGAATGGCCTGGGCAATGTGGTGAGGCCTCATCTCTACAATAAATAAATAAATAAATAAATTTGTCGGGTGTGGTAGTGCACACCTATAGTTCCAGCTACTTGGAAGGTGGAAGATCTCTGGAGTCCAGCAGGTCGACACTGGGGTTGCTGTGAGTGTACTACTGCACTCCAGCCTGGGTGATGGAGTGAGACTCCAACTCAAAAAAATAAAAAATAAAAAAACTCAGGTTTTAATCAAGAGGAAAGTTAAACAGAATAACATGGAATTTCACTCTAAGAACAGCAGTAAGCTCTTAAAATCTGTACAGGTCAGCCGTGTGACGCTGTAGGAAAAACACCAGATTTTGAAGTTAGGACCTCCTCTCCCCATGTGATTGACTAGCTCTAGTGCCTGAATCCTCTTACTTCTGCTTCCCAGGTTACAGTTTCCTCCTATAAACTCCACTATAACAGCAGGGCCATCTATTTCGCAGAGTTGCTACTTGCATTAAACAAGATAGTGAATGGAAAAGAGTTTTCGTTATAAAGGATAACATCATACACAACTGTCAAAGAAATGTATGGAGACCCAGGGAAGTGCCAACTAAACACAAAACCATTAAAGGATGTAAAGTGAATTGCATTTGCCCTATCTGCAGTTAGCTTTTCATTTTTAAATATGGCAATGCTTGGTTCTGAGCAGGATAAAAGTCTACCTGACAACCTACAAGTCAGCACTCAAGACCAGTCAACAACGATCATCTAAGGGAACGTGTATCAGCAACTGAGACCAAACAATCTAGAATTTGGTAAGAGAATAGTGAAGCTGCAATCATGGGTATCTGGATCCAGGGAGGTTGGTTCACAGATACTAAAAAAACAGACTCTCCGAACTACAGTTTGCATTGTCTTTGATAAAAGATAACGATCTGTACTGGTTAAGACTTCTCACACCTCCCCTAAATGGTCTACAGACTCAATTTCACTGGAGTAGGTTTTAACAAAAACAAATGTACACACACACAAATCAGAAAAGTCTAGGAAGCAGCTAAGGTCATTAAATCCCCCCAGTTACTCCCACAGAGCGGTCAATAGGAAGGTCTTCTATACGAAGCTCAAACACATCATCCTCAGTGAGGCCTTTCTTGACCAGCTCCACCACAAATTCAGTCAAGTCTTTTGTTTAGTCCACTTTAAACTAATCTGTCATTATATATTTGTGTGATTATTTGATTGGTATCTGTCTCCCTCTCCCACATGAGCTCCAAGAAAGCAGCCACCACATGTGTCATGAAAACCTAGCACGTGGAGAGGTGTCTGCACTTACGAGTTCAACATAACTCAATGAATAAACCAAATGCAGGATCTGATTGGGGAAGCATCAGGTTGAGTTTCATAAACTGTTTTAGGTCATTACTATATTTTATGTGAGCCAGGAGAGAGTAAGAGAGGCAAACTCAAAAGGATACAGGCTGGGCGAATGATCCTGTGAGATGTAAATATTTTCCATAAATAATACATAAGCGGATAATTGAAAGGTATATGTGTCTGCTGTTCTCAATATTCAACATGTGAGTAAGCATTTCACGTGAAAAGGTGTTTTCCAGATAGCATCTGTATCACCGTAGGGCTCCAGAACAAGTTTTCTTTCAAGAAAGATAAAAAAGGCAAACCTTTTCAAGAAAGGTTATCTTTTTAAGAAAACCTAGCCGAGTTCGGTGGCTCAGCCTGTAATCCCGCGCCTTTGGGAGGCTGAGGTGAGTGGATTGCCTGAGCCCGTGGGTTCGAGACCCGCCTGGGCAGCGAGACCTCATCTCTACAATAAATCAAAAAATCAGCCGGGCATGGTAGCACGTGCCTGTAATTCCGGCTACTCGGAAGGCTGAGGTGGAAGCATCACTGGAGGCCAGCAGGCGAGGCTGCCGTGGCCGGGAGTGGCCACTGCACTACAGTCTGGGTGAACAAGTGAGACTCCAACTCAAAAAAAAAAAAAGAAAAGAAAACCTAGAAACCGAAGACTATCGCGTCGTAGCTCAGAATCTTTACTTCTTCTAGCCCTACCCCTCCCACACTGAAGTGTTGTCCCTACACTTTAAAGAAGACAACCCTGGATCATACCATACGCCCAGGTCAGCATCATGCATCCCTTGAGCTGACTGCTGAAAATTGAACCAGTCTGGGAAAACAGACAGAGTTCTCTTGGGGCTTGGGGTTTTATTCATCTCTCCTTCCCTCCCCAATGGAAGCTTTAAGGAAGATTCAGGACAAAGGAAGGGAGGCAGGCAAGGGAGAGGCTGGTTGGTTGAGCGAGGAGGGGTGTGGAGAGGAGAAGCCCACATGTAGGAGGCTCAGAGTGGTCTGCAGAGCTCTGAACGCCGGGCAGGGAAGGGCAACCCTGGGTACTGTGAGCGAGGCATGACCCCAACAGACAGTCCTTAAGAAGACTGATCTGGCATGCTGGGTGGAAGGGACTGGTGACAGAGGACAGGAGGTCACACAATAACCCCTAGGACAGAGTGGTGCTGTTGGAATGGAGAAGGAAGGACTGATGAGTGAAGGGGGAACAGGCTCCAGATCAAAGTGCTTGACCCAAAAGGGAAGAAAAACAATGGCGGAATAAGAATGTATACCACGTGTTTGCACACAGCTCAGAGTCCATGAGAGCCGGCTTCCCACAGGCGGCAGCAGCAGCTGCTACGGTACAGCAGAACCAAATCAGAACCAACACCCCAGGCTCAGGAAAGGCCAGGCTCCGACGGCACAAACGTCTCCCCACAAACGTCTCCTGCTCGCCACGACTCCTGCCTCTTAGTAGCATCGAGCGACTCACACGTGTCCCAGAAATCGCTGAAACCCAAGCCCAACATAATGCCCGAACCAATGTGCTTTAATGATTTTTAAATGTTGCGTTTTCCTTTACCATTTAAAAGAGATCAACACAGGCAGGATGTTTTCAAGCCCGTCACACTGGATTTCGCTCTGAAAACTTCAGGGACAAAGAGTTCGGGACACAAACAACGTTCTGTTCTTAGACAGCCACATTTTCTGAGGCTCATTAACTCTCCTCATTGCCTTTCGGTTCCCTGCCCTTAGCAGGAGGCCAGTTTGTCAAGAAACCCAGAGGGAGCAAGAAAGCAGCAGTGGCCCTGCTGAGCCATGCATCCTGATGAAGCCGTTGAGGTCCCAGGGCCTGGGCGGGCCCTCTGAGCACCTGACAGGCCACAGGTGGCATGTGTGGTCAGCAAATGTGCACAACGCCCCTGAGGAAGCACATAGGCGATGGAGATGCAAGAGGACATCACCAGTCCTCGATACCGGGAATGTTCTCCTAAGGATGCGGGGATGACATTCTGTTCTCCTCCTTCCAACTGTGAAGAGAGATTTTGTAAGCATTGTCACATTTAGCATTTTACGATAGCCAGAATGCAGAAACAGCCTACGTAAAGAAAAAAAAAACTGACCAAGCATAGTGGTTCAATACCTGTAATCCCAGCACTTTGAGAGGCCGAGGCGTGAGGATCACCTAAGGCCAGGAGTTCGAGACCAGCCTGGGCAGCTGACTCTCCAAAAACTTTTAAAAATTAGCTGGGCATGGTGGTACATGCCTGGAGTCCCAGCTACTTGAGAGGCTGAGGCGGGAGGATCCCCTGAGCCCAGGAGATAGAGGCTGTGGTGAGCTATGATTGTGCCATGCACTCCAGTCAAGGTGAAGAGCGAGACTCTCTCTCTGAAAACATGTTTAAATAGTGAAAAATAAAAATAAAGGAAAGATTAAAAAAAAAAAAAGAACCACTCTAAGGAGGCAAGCAAGATGTTACTAGTCACAGTGTGTCTGATCTCTCTATTCCAAGTCCTATGAGTCTGATTGTGCCCTGGAAACATAAGGTAGTGAAGAAAAGGAGAGATGTGGGAACAAGATGTTAATGTTTTGGGGTGAAAGAATTGGGAGATCAGAAAAGCAAAGACCAAAAGACAAAGGCACACATGAGTCGGAAGAAAAAGGGAACGGAAGGAAGAGTACCAAATAAAGACAATTCATCAAATGATTCAGACTGGAGAAAATCCAAAGCCCAGGCTCACAGTCTGCTTTCACAGACTAGTCCTTGGCCTCTTCCCCATCTATGTTCACCATAAAATGACTGGACACCAACAGGGCATCCAGGCTAGAGTAATCCTGTTGCCATCAGAATGCAGCAGAAAAGCGAGGAAGGGCCGGCACACTTGAACTCACTGCCGTCGTCCCGGTAACTGAAATGTTGCTCAAAGGCAAGTTGCCGAGACTCAGTGGAGGCTTCTAACTGCAATCAAACACTTGGGAAGTTGTGAGGGAATAAAAGCATAGAGATGCAGTTTCCCAAAAAACAAACAAACAAAAAGCGGGAGGAGGAATGTACAAAAAGAGTGCAGCTACCAAAAGTATTTGGAAGGATGAAGTGTCATTTTTTTTTTAGGCAAGGAAATAGTAAAGACCTTTTCGATGGAACAGTTTGTTCAAGGTTACATAAGAACACACAGAAAACAAGTGATTTCCTTCTTGCCAATTTTTCATGGTAATAGGTTACACCCAAGATCCCACTCAATTTTGTACATATTTTGCAAGCTTCTCTGGCTTCTAAAACACAGAGGCAGCATGCAGAGACAAAAAACAGGGCTGTAAAATACCTAATTTCTGTTTTCCTGAATCGCAATGATGTTGTGCTCCCCGTCACTCATTTAAATTAGGTATTCTGCTCTCGGAACATTTACATGCAGTGCATTTACGTGTGTGCACACTTTGGAGTTTTTAAACCAACTAATTCGTACACCTACACTCGTAATTACAGTCGATGAATAAGAACCAGATTGGTTGAAATGGAAAATGACAGTGCTCTGTAGTAGATCAAGTTATAAAGTTGAGATTGCCCCTCCAGAAGAGAGAGGAGGAAGATTGTTCTTAAATGCTATCTTGGGTGTTTTATAGATGTGTTTTCACAGCTCGGTGGATGTCAACAGGCCTAATGTTGCTGTCAAATGAGGGTGATGTCAATATATTCCTTACGTGGGGACGAGGGAGAGGGGGTCGGAGGCGGTGGAAGACAGAAAACAAGGATGGTTGGCACCAAGACATTTATAGTCACAAATAACCACTTTGGAATTAAAAGTTAAACTACACAAAGTGACTGAGAAAAACCTATGTTCAGGAATCCAACAATCTGATTATAAAGTATAGATTCGGTTTCACTTCCCACTACTTTTATATATGCAATATTGAAACAACAACACCAAAAATGTATATTCTGTTTGTTGTCAATTAAAGAAAAGAAGAAGAGCCTAAATGCAAAGGAAAAAAAGGGTCAACTTTTCCACTGTTAAGAGTGTTAATAACCTGCAGCTATAAAACTCCACTCTTTCCTTTGACAGTGTCACAGAGAGTAATAGCCTCCACAGTTCAAATCATACTTCCCTGACATTTTCTCGTGACTGGGAAAAGCGACACTGCAGACAGAGGGTTGCTAACTGGAATACAGCCTTGGGGGCGTAGAGGGGAGGAGGAGCTGAGAGAACCATGAACTCGAGAGCAAACTGGCAGGAAACAATTCTTACACTCCAGAGACAACCGCTTGGGCTTGTGTAAATTATGAATGAGGGAGTCTTACATGTAGTTGGATTCTCCATAATTTTGGAAGTTGACACCCGGGAGAGGAAAAAGACAAAACAAAACAAAAACCATGACCATGACCGTTCCACAGTACTTCAACCTAGAAATGCACTTAGCCATAGTAACGTGCTTGGTGAATTAGGTAATAAAATTTTGTCTAAATACAGGCAGTATTGGATGAAAATGTCTCTATCCCAGAAAAATTCAGCCTGAAATCAGCATTCAGAAAGGGCACTGAGGTCTTCAGTGGTGAAAGAATTACTGAATAAACAGGATCTCGTCACTACTTTAAATCTCCTAAAAATAATTTCCTTTCCTGCTTTGAAAAGGAACCAAAATTGTGTCTACCGCATCTGCACACAAAAGAGCAGCTTTTGATACCTCTGAGGCTTCTTTAGGAATCAAAGATGATGATACAACGTAAGGATTTTCACAGGGTACTTCTCCACGTCTGTTCCGCAGAACACGAGCACCAGAAGTTTCCATAGTCACAGAGTCTAGAAATATCTCTGTCTTGCATACCCACAATGCACAACAGCCATATTAAAGATTCCGACCGTCCTGAATTAAAGAATTAAAGACATCTGTGTAACTTTGTGTAAACCCATGTTTACTAAGCTTTCTTTATTTTGGCCATAGAGTTCTTTTCATCCACAAAGCATCCTCCCAGTGTTCCATGGAACCCACTTTGGAAACCACCAATCAAAAACAACTCATGTGTTGGCTGTGAACAAAGAGTAAAAATCAGTCAGAAATTCAGTGGAAAAGATATGTATAGATCTTTAATAGCTTTGTATAGAATTTGACTCCTTGGTAGGCAGCAATGGGTGGGTGGAAACTGAAACTTACAGAGATTGCTTTTATCTGTTTTAATGAAGAAAAACATCACTATCCTCTAAAATGCTTAAATAGCAAAGCATTTAAAGGATGTACAAAATAAACCCTCGAAATTCTTTTCTGGTGAAGAAATACCCAAGCGCTCAGACTCAGAAAAAAATGTGAGGGAAATAAACAATGAGTTTGGCAATATAATAATTTCAGGCAATCCTTTTCTACAAGTCTAATTTGTTTTCTATCACTTCTCTATAAATCTTCCTCTCCCCAGTGACTCAATCAAATGTTAGCTTGGTGGAGGCAGTTTCAGTCAAATTTAAGATTTTAGAAAATGAAGCAACAGGCCACGGGCTTAAGCTTTATGTTAACGGGGTGGAGAGACAGTGAAATGAGATTAAAAAGAAGGGATTTATGAAAACTCTTTGGGAGGTGTAAGAATTCTCATGCGCGCGCTCATTCCGAGGGTTGTGTGGCCTATTATTAGTGTCTACCTAAAATGAGTCAAGAAAGGAAGGGGTAAATGAGGAGAACCTTGGAGTAGATGAAAACAATGGTACTTCAGGGACCGCAAAAGCCATGAAAATTAGCACTGAGCCCACATGCCCAGGACATAAAAGAAATCAGGACAGCCTTAATGAGAAGCAGGCAGTGCGCCTAATGAGAACCTTAGTATACTTTATCTTCCTTTTATATTTCATTTCGGTGTCACCAGACGCGGTGAACCAACAAGCATTTATTGAGTGCGTACTCTGTTGCCCAACTCGGAGGCCAAGTGCTCTGGGGAGACCTAGACGGCATGCAGCCGTGGTTGGCAGGATGTGATTTCCTGACCAACGCTTCAACACGGGCATCAGAAGCACCTGGGAGCTTGCTAGAAATGCAAATTCTCAGCCCCAGCTTGGACCCACTGAACCGGAAAGCCTGGGGATGGGCCCAGCATTTGGTGTTTTCAAACAAGCCCCACAGTGATTTAGAGAACCACAGGCATGCACGTTGGGGAGGCAGGAAAACATTAAACAGCCGCAAATAAAACGGAGCTGGAAAGTTGAGAGCGTTCAGAGTCGCGCTGAACGTTCAAGCTCTTTATGATCAAGTCGTTGCCTTTAAAAGCAAACCCAGAGCACTTTAAATTATATTTTCTTTTTCTCACCTCCACCTCACAGGCTCAGATAACAAGAGGAACGAATGTGAACTCCCACCATAACACTAAATAAGCACAAGATCTAATGGGTAACTGCTACAGAAAGATCCATTTTTTGTTCTTTAAATAGGCTATAAACATACATGGCACCTTCAGGGGGACTTCTATCTGTGTTATATTTGTTCTACTGTGTTTAGTAGCAGACCTGGTTCTGTTTTTCAACAAGGTTCTGTTTTTCAACAAGGTTCTGTTTTTCAACAAGGTTCTGTTTTTCAACAAGGTTCTGTTTTTCAACAAACGGGATGATATACAGTTCTGGGGAAACACGCAGAAGTAATACATTTGCATTTAATGGCTCTACTTACAGTCCTGTTTCTACTCTGAGAGTCATTCCACAGTCACTTGGCCAAAGAACATTTCTTTACATGTAGTGCTCAAATGTCTTAAGATAATAACACAGATAATGACCTCAGTTAACGTTTATTGAGCATTTTATTATGCACCAGGTACTTTCTGTGAATCATCTCACTTGATTCTCATGCAACCGTACCAGGCAGCAAGTTCTTCAGCCCATTTTACAGGTGGGGATACTGAAGATTAGAAAATCTCATGGTTCCACAGTGGGTTAAAGTATAATTTAAGACTCAGCCTTAGGAAAACTTGACTGGATGGCCCAAGTGCTCAGTCTCTGCATCACACCTCCTGAATTATTGAGTGTACTGGAAGGCATCGGAACATTATCTTCACTAAAGTTAATATTAGCCTTACTTATTTTTGGCTACTGCATAAAATGGAATAAACAGGAAAGCAGAGAGCTGGAAGGCAGCTGAATAATCCAGAATTCTAGGTAACAAAGTACAGCACAGTAAGACAAAAATTAAACCATGGATATACAATTCAAATACACAGACACACTTTGTCAATATCCCTTTCGGTATTGTGGTACGCTATGTTTTAGATAAAGTTTCTCAACAGCAGACTCTTACCTTTGGACATTTATTATAAAATTACGATAACTATGTGTGCATAAGCGAGAGTCTTATTAGTAGACCCACAATAAGATATTATTACAATATTATATCCTAGGGTATTATAATAAAAGGCTATTATCATGTACTTGACTAATAGCGTCCATACTGTTATAGTGTATTAAAACCAGATTGAGTAATAAAAATGACAATATTACAATCATCATCTCTGGTACTTGGGGATGAAAACATTTTTCAAATAAGGTCTCAAAGCACCTGCCTAGCATTACTGCAAATTTATATATAAAGAAACGGTGCCACAGGAAGACTCACACAAATTTATATATGGGCCGGGTGCGGTGGCTCATGCCTGTAATCTCAGCACCTTGGGAGGTCAAGGCAGGAGAGACATTTGAGTCCAGGAGTTAGAGACCAGCCTGGGCAACACAGTGAGACCTCATTTCCACAAAAAATTTGTGTAAAAAAATTAGGCAGGTGTGGTGGCATGCATCTATAGCTTCAGTTGTTTGGGAGGCTGAGGCAGAAGAACTGCCTGAGCCCAGGAGATTGAGGCTGTGGTGAGCCGTGATTGTACCACTGTACCCCAACTTGGGTGACAGGGTGAGACCCCGACACACACACACACATACACACACAACTGTATGTACAAAAAAATCAAAAGATCACCCAAAACAGGTTGACGGCGAAAAGACTGAGTGATGCCAGGAAGAAAAATAAAATGAAGTGTTCATCTGACAATAATTTACTGACTGCCCATTATGCTCTAAGTATAATTCCTGGCTATGCAGATTCAGCAGGAAACCAAAGAGACAAAGTCCCTACCACCTCATAGCTTATATCCTAGGAAACAATATAATCAACCGATAAGCAAGTAAACATACAATGTTCCGTTAAATGGTTTTAAAAAAATAATAACAACAACAACAGCAAACAATGAAGGGGATAAAGTAATATAAGAGGATGGGAAGTGATGAGATCTGATTTTGACATGGTGAGGACCAGCCTCCTGTGGAGTACCATAAGTAGAATTTGAAAAATCGTAAGGGTGCGAGCTGGTGCCCACAACTGGGGGAAGTGGGTTTGGGGCAGAGGAAAAGCAAGTCCCAAGAACCTGACTGGATGACATGTTGACATCGTCATAGAGCAGTGAAGACACCCCCATAGGCAGGGCAGAGCTAGCAGAAAATGACAGACACTCAGCAGTGGGCAGTCAGAGGCTTTGGGATATTTTAAAGGTGCTGGATCTCTTTCAAGGTTTGAAAGGAAGCCACTGGGGGCATCCAAGCATGATCTAAAGTCCAGGTGAAGGATGATGGCCAGGTGACACTAGTTCAGGTGAGATGCGTGTGGCTCGGACAGTGGAGTGAGAAGGAAGTGGTCAGAGCGGGGGCAACTATGTGTTGAACACAGGACTGGAAGGTTGTTGATGGACTGGATGTGGGGCAGAGAGAGAGGGATATTAAGACTCTCAGGTGCTTGCCCTGAGTAACTGGCTACCAGTTAGTGAACTAGGGAAAGGGGAGGGAGGGGAATTAAGAGCCTGGTTTGGGACCTGCCCGGTTTTGAGATGCCTAATAGGCATCCAAGTAGAGAAAGTCAAGCAAGCAGTTGGATATTCAAGCTCAGTGTTCAGAGACTAGGCTTAGGGTAGAGACACATAAATAGATATCATCACAGATCTCGAAAAACCAAATGTTCTCTCCTTACAATGGGAAAATTAAAATGGATAATTCCAAAACAAACATTTTCTCATTCACATTCCCCCCACCCCATCACCTTGCACTCAACTCTCTTGAAACGCAGGATGGCAGAAAGAATTTTGACTATGAGTCAGAAGGCATGAATTCTATCCCAGGCCCTGCCTAAGACCCTCTGGGCTTGGTTCTTACCTTCTGTATCCTCTCCTTCCCATCTACAAAATAAATGTTACTAGCAGTGCTCCTGGGACAGACAATAACAAGTGTTAGCAAAGATGGTGGAGAAATTAGGGCCTCATATGCTGCTGGTGGGAAGATAAAATGGTGCAGTCACCTTGGAAAACAGTTTGGGAGTTTCTCAAAAATTAGCACACAACCCAGCAATTCTACTCCAAGACATATATCCAAGAGAATTAAAAACAAATGCTAGCACAAAAAACTTGTACATGAATGCTCATGATAGCAACATCCATAACAGCCTAAACAACCTAAATGTCCATCAGCTGATGAGTAAATTGTGGCACCAATACACAATGAAATGATATTTAGCCATAAAAAGGAATGAAGTCCTGATCTATGCTGTAACATGATCAAACCTTTGAAAACATTATGCTAAGTGAAAAAAGCTAGACACAAAAGATCACCTATTATATGATTACATTCCTGTGAAATATACAGAACAGGCAAATCCAGCTAACATAGAAAGTAGATTAGCCTGGAGTTAGGGGAATTGGGGGAGTGGGGGTTGTAGGTGATGACTGAGAGGTGATAGCTAAGGGGAACGAGCTTTCTTTTTGGGTGATGAAAATGTTCTGAAAGACAGTGGTGATGGTTGTACAACATTGAGATTATACTAAAAACCACCAAAATAAACATTTTAGAATGGTGACTATTATGATATGTGAAAGACAGCCAAAGTCAGGCACAGCTTCTCAGATGAAAAGAAAAGATACACCAGGTTGATACCTTATATTGTTAGAAGAAACATCAGTGAGAGTCTTCCAAGTCAAGAGGGACTGTTAAGTCATCTGTATGCGGGGACAGCCAAGATGTCCACCAAATGTATTCTTATTTCCACCTTTACTCCGATCTATGCTTTCAAAAAGTTCTAACCTCTGACTGCCCAGTTTAAAGTTATTCAGCATAAAGCAATGCTACCAGGCTTTAAAAAGTTCTGAATTAAATATAGTGTCTACTGTGGCATTACAGATAAGGCAAGGAGGTAAAAATAAATTTCCTTCTATCACAACAGAAAGCCAACCTCTTGGAAATTTCTGGATACACTAGCACAGTGGTGGACCCCGGCTTTCCTTTTCACTTCATGTTATCACTGAAATTCTAATCATGCAGAAACAGTTCAACACAAATGTTCTAGTCTATCCCGAGTCCACCCATGGCTAACCATGCACTCATAATGATGTCCCCAATGGGTGGAAAATATATCATTTAAGCGAAATCTAGATATGACAATGGAACTGATCACAGGAGATAGTATGTACCAAATACTTACAAACCCAAATAATCCTGACAGATTTCTTTTTTATATATAGCAACAGGCCTGTGAACATCCAAATATACCAGCTTACACACTGTAAACTCTCCAGGATACATCCAATTCCAGAGGGATTAATATTATGCCCTGATGGAAGGACTACAGAGATGCCATTGAGTTCACAGCATGGAAAAGGGCCCACCTCCATCTATCTCTTTATATAAATTTTCACAGGAAAATGGTCCGAAAAGCCAGAAAGTTTACATAACTTGACTGATCAGAAGTTTAGAATGAGTTGAGAGAAGTAACTAATACAAGTCATACTGTTAATATGAAGTCTTATAAACCAAATAGCATCTATATTTGCACTTTAGTGTTATTATTTTCATCCTCATTCCAAAAGAGGGTTTTAAGACTTTCTCTAGGATGACTTTCTGAGTGTTCCTGGCTCAGAGTTTAAAGGAGAAATCCCAACGCATGTGTGTTTATAGACATCATGATCCATAGCCCATGGGTCTTGGTACTATAGTATCACTTTCCTACTCTATAACCCCTAGAAATGCAATGCAGATTTCAGTTCCTACATTTCTCTCCTGGGGTCTGCTTCTATGTCTTATAGTACCACTATGAGTTATGGACTGAATGTTTATGTTCTCATAAAATGCCAACGCTGAAGTCCTAATCCCTGATGTGATGGTATTAGAAGGTAGGGCCTTTGGGAGGTATCTAGGTTTAGATGAAGTCACAAGGAAGGAGCTCCCCATGTAAGACTTCATTTCCTTTTAAAAGCAAGAAACACCAGAACTTTCTCTCTCTGCCACTTGAGGATACAGCCAGAAGGCAGCTGTCTACAAGCCAGAAAAAGAGCCCTCACCCAGAACCAAATCTGCCCACACCTTGATCTTAGACTTCTGAGTATGTAGCACTGTGAGAAATCAATGTCCTTTGTTTAAGACACTCAGTCTGCAGTATTTTGTTATGCAGCCC
This sequence comes from Carlito syrichta, assembly GCF_000164805.1. NCBI lineage: Eukaryota > Metazoa > Chordata > Mammalia > Primates > Tarsiidae > Carlito > Carlito syrichta. Next base: position 1,306,553 of record NW_007252100.1, read on the forward strand.
AATCAGATTAAGATGCTACTAGTGGCAGGGAGGGGGCCAGAGAACAGTAGGTTTAATAGCCTATTAAAGAAAACAGAGACTTAATGCAGTCCTGGATAATGGAAAACCCTAAAACGTAGAAGGATAAAATGGCTGGAAGAGGAGAACTCATAACGTAAAACAAAAGATGATCTTTTCTATAAATGAGGCTATAACTCTGAGGATGCAGGGTTTCCCTGGCACCTGGAATGGTGACAGGCACCCAAGTAGGCATATGAAAGAATTTGCTGAACTAAGGAATCACAACTAAAATCATTATCCGGGGAGAAGAGAGCAGCCAACCAGACCAGAACAACAAGTAACTGCTACGAAGTCAGTTGCTACACAGGAAATACAGCATAAAGTAGGTTTTTTTTTTTTTCTGGTGGCTCAGAGTTTTATTGCTCCATAATTAAGATTCCATACAAATTATACATTTAAAGTTTCTATATACTATTGTTACTTTTATCATATGATGCAATTTATCAGATGCGAAAATGTTATTACTGCAGATTAAGATCTTATCAAGAGCTAAACAAGGCAGTGTGCTTACATAACAGAGAACCGATTTTGTTTCTTCCCCAACAAACTGTGTCTATGTCTTGTTAATGCTTGCTTTGAATTATCTCCATATTGTTGGCGGCAATTCACACAGAGAACACAGTGGAGATGCAGTTGAATACGTAGATGTCGCCCTTTCCTTCCTCTGTGTTCTTACATGAGAATTCTTTAACTTCTTTTTATAACTTACTTTCTCTTAGAATCATGTGGTCCCATTGTCAATGGCAAGAAAACTTTGTAGCTTGTCAAAAACTATTCTTTTCCTTACTGGATGCAATGGCTCATGTCTGTGATCCCAGCACTTTGGGAAGCCGAGGTGAGAGGACTGCCTGAGCCCATGGGTTCGAGACCAACCCGGGCAACTTGGTGAGACCTCACCTCTACAATAAATCAATAAATTAGCCGGGCATGGTGGCACATGCCTGTAGTTCCAGCTACTTGTAAGGCTGAGCTAGAAGGATTGCCTGAGCCAAGCAGGTTGAGGCTGCAGTGGCCATGAGCGTGTCACTGCACTCCAGACTGGGTGACAGAGTGAGACTCTAACTCAAAAAAGAAATTTACTCTTTTCCTAAGGGACACTGAACGCCCTGAAAATGGGAAATCTTCAATTAAAAGTCAATTTCTCATAGCCTACATAACGACTATCAACACACTTTCTTCTTCTTGGTTCCTCAGATGTTTTATGTAGATATTAGCTTGGTGAAAGCAAACCAGGAAGACCTTGACCCCAAAATACACCATGCTCCAACATTGCCTGGTACTAGAAAATGTATCTGTCTACCTGCGTCTTTGGATTACACGGGCCATGGTTTCCTTAAATGGCACTGGAATTTACAAAAATGTGAAATGTAATAGGTACCTAATATCTCTTATTGTAAATGAAACTAGCCTTAAAAGTTGATGCCTAAATTTCTACTTCAATGACCAAAATTATGAAGCAAGCTTAACCTATTTTCCATTGCGTTGGCTTTAAACAAAACTTTAAAAAAGAAACCGTACTCAGAATTGTTTTCTTCAATGACAGGCACTTAGAAACGCGTGAAGCTTATGAAAGGAATAAAATGAGAACGTGGGCAAATAAGGAACAAGCAGTGTCTTGTGAAGTAGTTAAGCCCACAGGGTAAGCCCTGAGCTCCAGCTTTTGGCACGGTGAGTACACACTGTGACTAATTGTGACTGTGAAGCTTCCTGCCCTCATACCATGAACTGACCCAGCTAGCAGAAGAGGTAGGCTGGAAGAATATTTCAAGAAGTACAACGTTAGCTCTGAAGAGCGCTCAGTCCTCCAAGTCCTGGCCTCTGGGGGGTGATCTGTGAGTGAGTGGTCAGTCCGCCTCAGGAACAACTCAGCAACACAAGTCCTCCGCCTCCCTTTCTTCCTCATCTGATGCACTGGCACCTGCTCTGTGCCATGGAGACAGGAGGGGCTGTGATTCTATGACTCATTGCATCTGGTTTCTGGCTTTCTGCTCTCAACGTCCTCCTGGCTAACGGGAGGAAGGGCACTGGCCTTGGCTGATGTTGCAATGACACAATCAATGCCCTGAGAGTAGTGTGTCTACGTGTGCACACGGGCACTCACCCAGGACACTGAGATCGCAGATGCGCCCTTGGCTTAGGGTGTTGGTGGCGGATGGTGGAATAAGAAGACAATTGGCTTCCTTCAGAAGGTCCTACTCCACCTTGATAGCAAAGAATTTGTAAAACTTTCCGTGCTTAACTCCAAAGCACAGTTAATAAGTGAGTTTCACTGCTACCAGAAATGTTTTAATAACAATGAACCAAACTAGTATAACTTAAAATAATTATGATTTTAAAGTTTCCCTCTAGAATTCATTTTATAGCTGTGGACTGTATAATATTTGGTTGTTAACAGAAATCCTGTTAGCGTCTCTAAACTGTCCCAGTACCATAACTAACCCATAGACGGGGTTTCACATATTAATAGTTTCTGTGTGATATCTGTACTGAGGTTATAGTGTACTTTAAAATCAATCCTTAAGAGTGTTTTATCTCACCCTCCTTTATAATTTACATATGATTTATAAATATAGATAGAAGCCATAGTAAATCAGTGCTGAAATGGATAGGGTGTGTTTCCCTCCAGAATTTTTATAGCTGTGTACTGCATAATATTTGATTGATAACAGAAATCCCATCAGCATTCCTACTGTCCCAGGACCATAACTACTACTCTTTTGACATATTTTGGTAGACGAGTAATTACTTCCTAATAGGATTAACTTCACACCTTGCCTAAGTTGACAGTCATCCTGTATCAATAACTTAACAAGCTCTACCGTGTGAAATATCATTCAATTTCACACACCACATACCTCTACCAGCACCACTTGGTGACGTATGGCAGTGCAAACCACCTTAGACACATTGTAAGAATAGAAGCATTTTTCTCTCCAGAGGCCAGAGGCTATGTAAGAGGGAAGCCCCACAAGAAAACAAAGTCAACCCAAGAGCACTCAGGATGTGCCAGCACTGAGCACTCAGACTCTGCTACCTACCATGATTGACTCTAAGCCAGGGCCAACGAGGCTGGAAAACAGCTCATCAGGCCGCAACATTCACCCCACAGAACATGACCTGTACTCCTCCTTGTTGGTGTGGCTTATCTTGCCAGAGGCAGCCACCTCCAGGGAACTGAGGGACATTCAGCATCTCCCATACATGCCCTGTCTCCTCTGTTCTATTATTACTAGCAGAGATGATCGACTTATGACTTGACATGGCCACCTACCCAGAGTCCTAAGGACCGCAGAATATTTCTGCAAAATCTAATAAAAACGACAAACTGAGATCACTCTCTGTTTTTGCCATAAACCCAAGCTTCGCAATAATGAGGAAATCCTCAGGCTTTTCACTTTACCTCTGTTCATTAATTCAATCTGTATCCCGATTCTTTCTTGCTGTCTATCTTTATAATTTTTTAAAAGTTAAATTAAAAATTTTAAGAAGCATACTGTGACACAGAAGCTGAGTACCATAGCAAATCCATTTCAAGGTGCAGATTAAAATGCCAGGAAGAAACTCTGTCGCCCAAACTAGGCCATGAGGGGTCTTCACCTTGGGAAATACTGAGTCTAATAGACATGTATAAACTACTCTCACTGTTCTTTTAAGGTTACAGAATCCTTAGTGGGGTTCATAATGCTCTTAATAAATTGATGAAATGGGACTGTGGCCAACCCAAGAACACTCAGGATGTACCATCACCGAGTAGACAGACTCCATTACCTTCCATGATTCACTTTAAGTCCAGGCTACTGAGGCTGAAAAACAGCTCACCAGGACACACCCAGATAAAAACCAAAGTTCCAACATGGACAAACAGCTTCCATGCTCATCCCAGAAAAACAGCCCAGAGATGGCGGTTGAGGATATAAGCTCTCTAAAAAGGGAAGGTCAAGGAGGACACGCTCAGATGCCAGGAGTGAGAAAAGCAGTATGCCCAGTCAGAAGGCAGTGAGCAAGAGGGAAGGACAGGTAATCAAGGATTATCAGAGAGGAAAAAAGAATCACACGCTGAAGAGGCAAAAAGGAATTTTAAGGAGACAGTCAAAGCTGCCAAACATATAGAAGGCATGCAATACATACTGTCATGACATTCAAAAAAAAACCACCCAGGCCATACTGATGCTTCCTCCTTCAGCCACCTGTGAGGAACAAGGCCACCTGTAAATCCTTAGAGGGTAAAACTCCATTCCACTGACCCAATTCCATGGGGTAAAACTCCCAACGGAACAGACCCAGGGGTATCCCATCCCCATCAGAGACTGGTCTGAGAAAGCTAAAAAAAAAAAAGACCAAGACACCACCAGATGGCAACACAGCGCCAAATACGACTTCCATTTATCTATCTAGGACCTATAACAACATTGGGTCATAGGAATGGCCGGTATATCAATACAACGTCTACTTTTATGTTTAATAAAAGATAGGATTGGAGAAATAAAAACTGGTCCCCATCGAAAGGTAAATATTGAGACTGAAGAAGCCTCTTGTCATTGTACAGAACATATCCTCAATTAGTAACTGTACCTTTACTGTGTAAATGGTCGAGGAAAGTAATTAACAATTAATAGAAGCTGCCCTCAATTTAAAGCCTCGAAGGGAAGTAATTAAATTTAATAAAAGCTGTAGCCTCTAAACAACGATACATCACACAAACACAAAAGGAAACACAGATTTGAATAATAAATGCAAATTAGAAACAAGGTTTGACTATAGGCTGAAGAGACATGATCCTAAAATTATTTTTCCTAAGAAATCCTTTTTGTTCAAGAGGTTAGTTGATGGACCTATTTTAACCCAGGCAAAGGTTTGATTTGAATCCTCTGGCTGATGTTTTGTAAGTACAACCTGGTTTCCACGGTATTTATGCATGCAGATCAGACAGCTTCCTGCGGTTTGATTAGCTGTACAAGTACCTTTCATATCGGTGCAGATATACTTGATATATACAGTGTCAACATTACTACCAGGGATGGAGATCACAAACATTGCTCTGCTTGTTGGTTATGAAATAAAATTGCCAAGCAGAATCTGTGTAGCTCCAGAGGGTAAATTAATGCAGGCAACACGGTTATCAGCAGTCTTTAGCCTGCCTCTCTAAGCTTCTAACAGAAACATTTAGGGAGAGGAAGCATTACATCTGGCTACAGCTGCACATTACATGGTCCACTGGGACTCAGACACTGATGGCTGAACTGAATAACAAACAGCTGGGTATAAATGTAAAAACCAGGAAAGCCACACATTTAAACACACACATTTCACAAATCCTCTGAAATTCTAGCACTGTTTGAGAAAGAGCAATTAGCACTACAGAGTGGGAAAGTATCTCAGAAGTCTGAAATTTAAAAATATGCCTGGGTACCCTGGGGTCATGATACCTCAGCTGAGCTCTTTCACAAAGGACAGCATGAGCACAAACAAAAGGCAGCATCATCAGACCCCATCCTGGCTCTGGTCACGCTTTGGCTGAAAGTCATCAGAAATAGCTGAGCTTTCCAGAATGGAGAAATATTGTTAATTTAACAGAACTGGATGGAACAGCTTTCCTGCAAAGTCTCATCTCCGGGTTCTCCAACACTGAACCCAGGTGCTGGGAAGGGTGTTCTTGGGGGCTATACAGAGAAATTTCACCACAGGGTGCTAACACCTGACACATTAGAAACACCCAGCAGGCCGGGCTCAGTGGCTCAGCCTGTCACCCCAGCATTTTGGGACACCGAGGTGAGTGGATTGCCTGAGCCCAAGGGTTTGAGACCCGCCCAGGCAACTTGACGAGACCTCATCTCTACAATAAAACTAGCCAGGCGTGGAAGCATGTGTCTGTAGTTCTGGCTACCTGGAAGACTGAGGCGGAAGGATCACTGGAGCCCAGCAGGTGGAGGCGGTGGCTGGGAACGTACCATTGCACTCCAGTCTGGGCAACAGAATGAGACTCCAACTCAAAAACAAAAAAACAAAAAACAAAAAAAACCACACCCAGCGAACTACTGTTAACTTTTAAATAGCTTTTCTATTTGTCAGGATTTAGGTAAGGGAGTGGGTTGGAGAAAGAGAGCCTATACATTTCATTGCTGAAGGCTTAAAACCATGGATAACCATTCTGGAGGAAAAGTGTGGGTTTATCCTATGGACAGCCTTATAAAAATGGGTGCACGTATATTTTTTTTGGCGAGGGGAGCCATTTTAACCTTTATTATGTGTCAGATTACATATACATAAAAGTCATGCACTTGAACAAAAAATCTATTAAACAAAATTTAAGATACCAAGATACACTATTTTAAAAATGAAATAAAGTGAAATCATATGTATATAGGTATATTCATAAGTACAGCCGTCCCCCCTAGCCACAGTTTCACATTCTCTGGTTTCAGTTACCCACAGTCAGTCATGGTCTGAAAATAGGTACACATAGTAAAATGAGATATTGTGAGAGAAAGAGAAACAGAGGAGAGAAGAGTCAACCATATTCATATAACTGTTACTACAGTGCATTGCTATAATTGTTCTATTTTATTAGTTACTGTTGTTCATCTCTTACTGTGCCTAATTCATAAATTAAACTTTATCACAGGTCCGTACGCATAGGAAAAAACATAGTGTAGAAAGGGTTTGGTACTGTCCAAGGTTTCAGGCATCCACTGGGGGGTCTTGGAATGTCTCCTCCAAGGATAAGGGGAGACCACTGTATGCAAAATCAGATAGATATCATTGGCTGCTGCTTCGGGGTTGAACATCTTTCTGGGTGTCCATTATTAGTCCTCCATACTTCCAAACAGAACCCCTGCACATTTATATTTAAGAAAGCTAGTGGCCAGGCTCAGTCTGTCATCCCAGCATTTTGGGAGGCCAAGGCGAGCGGACTGCCTGAGCCTGAGGGTTTGAGAACAGCCCAGGCAACTTTGTGAGACCTTTCTCTACAATTAAAAAAAAAATTTAGCCGGGCGTGGTAGCACGTGCCTGTGGTTCTGGCTACTTGGAAGGCTGAGGCAGAAAGATCACCAGAGTCCAGCAGGTGGATGCTGGGGTGGCTGTGAGCATGTGACAGAGTGAGACTCCAACACAAAAAAAAAAAAAAAAAAAAGAAGAAGAAAGTTAGTAATGCAGGATCAGGCATAAGGGGGGGGGGCCCACAATTTATTACCCAAACTGGGACACTTTTGAGTGCAAAATGGGGACAGGATTCATGATGGTGGCAGGACGACAGATATCCACTGGGAGTTTCCCAGCAAACCAGATCACACACTCACTGTATCTTGGGTACCAAGAGCACAAGAGCTTGAGGGCACATCTGCAATGCCAGTTCCGTGGCTGCTACACCTCATGCTCTTATTTTTACTGATCCCTGCTCTCGTGTAAATTAAGAGTTCTTCTCCAGGAAGTTCAGAGAGCAAGAAGACAGACTAGATGAAAACCTAGACCTCCCTGCTTGCACAATTAATTCCGTGGATTATACCAGACCCAATCTTACCAAATGGAGACGGGCACTCCTACCATGGCAGCTTTTGGGGACCAGAAAGAAATGCCATATTACCAGTTTTGACTAATGTGGATTTCCACCCCCCATCATAAGATAACCAGATTCTTTAGTACAAATGGTCAAGATCACAAAAGTCCTAACAGTACTAACATATACACGTTTCCACCAAGAAACTATACTTCCTCTTAGTAATAAAAAAACACAAAAATATTTTAAGGGACATGGATGTGGCAAAAAACCACATTTTTTTGAGGCAATATTATAATATGTACCTCATCTAATCTACAGGATAAAGAACGAAGGTCTTGGGCCATCCCTCGGGTCCCCTCCCACTGTGAGAGTTCTTCTGTCCTCTCAATAAATCCTGCTTTCAAAAAAAAAGGAATGAAGGTCTTCAGAAAGTTGCAACAGTTAAAATCTCTCATCCCAACAAGAAAACCCTTTATTAATCCCACATAGCCCAAAACACAGACCTTCTTCTTAAAGTGTTTCCCTGAAGAAGAAACAGGCAAAATCAACAGGATAGATAAAAGCTTGTAGTAACCAAATATGTAAGCTTGTAATCTGAGAACGATTGTTACACTTTATGAAACTTTTGTAACACCTGAAACAACCAGCAACCATCCACAGCACATTATATGAGACTCTGAGACTGAACATTTGTGTTAAGAGCTTCAACTGCAACTCTTGTTCACTGGCAGACATTTTAGATTTACGAAAAAAAGAAGAAAGAGGAACAGACTTCAGTACACAAATGTTTGGGTGGTTTCCACATGACAACAAAACAACTGATTGGTACAGCCAAATAATAGGCCAGTGGTGACTCACATATCCTAAATTCCTCTGTTGTCTAACTTAATTTTAACTATTCAATCTGTAGTACAAACTGTACAACTGCAATGTATCTTCTGACTTACACTGTATTTACAACACCACAGTGGAATCAATTTGCTACTGCAGAGGCTCACAAGAAACCCTGAGAATTAGATAACTTTAAAAGCTAATTTACTTTGGTTCTAGGCTAATTGCATTTCCTAAAGTAAGTTTTGCTGATTGGCTAAGAATCCAAACTATCAAAAGCCCAGGCACTTAGTCAGAGGCATAAACATATAACCTGTCAAAAGAGGGCCCTGAACACAAGAGAGTGCATTTGCAATTCACAGAGAAAAGTCATGATATATACAAATCAAGTTGCCCTCATTTACACCTTACCATCGGGCAATTATATTATATTATGGAGACTGCATAAGTCTCAGAATTTTCACCGCAGAGGCCTCGCTTCACAAGTTGCAATGATCCATTTATATAAAAACAAATTAAAAAAGAAAAAAAATCCGAGTTGGTGTGTTGTATTACATAGAAAGCTTTTTACTCAGACCCCAAAGTTACCTTATTTCAGCTCTGTGAATGTCAAATATACTGAATATAACGGGGAACCTTCATATTATAGTCTAAGGTAGTCTGTCCAAAACCCAACATATATTTGAGTTTGTATGTTAGAAAAGGTAACAGCATACCTATCGGGGCACATTCAATTCACTAGTTACACATTAACTGTTCACAACCTAATTATGATCCAATAAACATTTCTTTGATGATATGTTTGTCCCACCTGTCAGAGACAGGCACAAGAAAATCGGGGATGGTCTATGAGTTTTCTGAGCAACCTCAGTCAAGTATTTGTTCTGTTTCTGAAGTAATCGCAACCATTTTTCTTTTTTCTTCAAAGAACTTGACTCTACTAGGACCTAGAAGGTGAGTTATATCATTGTGAAACATTACATTGATTATAAATACCTTAAAAATAAAATAACGATGTCATACTTCTTCCTCCCACTCATTTTCCATCCAAAACCAGGAAACATTTATTTCATTAAATATTTTGCCCAAATTTTCAAATGCTACTCAACAGTGAGCAAAATACAAGCATAACATGTCAGGTTCTTTTTTTTACTTTTAAGAGCCAGGCTCTTGCTATGTTGCCCAGGCTTGACACAAACTCCTGGGCTCAGCTAGATTGTTTTTTGGGTTTTTGTTTTGTTTTTAAGTTGGAGTCTTACTCTTGTCACTCAGGCTGGAGTGCAGTGGCACGCTCACAGCCACCGTAGTCTCAACCTGCTAGGCTTAGGCAATCCTTCCGCCTCAGCCTTCCAAGTACCTGGAAGATTCTGTTTTTTTAAAAATTCAAGAGGTTTAAGCTCTCATTGAAATTAGAAATAGGGTCTTATCTGTGTCTAGAAGAGCAAAATTGGCCAGGATGGCTTTCTGGTACCATGGCCAGATTCTAAGGACAAAGAAAGAGTCTGTGATGTATTTAGTAGGTACTGTTGGGAACACATTTTTAAAAAAAAATTTTTATGTGGGGTTAGAGAGGTGACATGTCACAGGAAGGTAAAGATGACATAATGTCACAGAGGTGCACAGGTACCTGCCTCAGGAAGGCAACAGCATGTGCACCTCAACCTACTTTCTTGACTTTGCCCATCATATCTGAATCTAAACCCCACGGTGGTTTCTTATTTTACATCCTGGAAATTGAGAACTTGTGAGAGGAGGTGCCACTGTGACTGAGTCAACGGCGGAGCCAAGCGCTAAGAGAGTAACAGCGTTTTCCTCCAATGACATGATCATCATTGAGAACACAGCATTTTGACAAAAGTGTCCAAACATCAGAGAATAAAGTTGGTATCATGTAGTTGAGAGCCATGGTACTGGGCCTTATAGTCTGATTTCTGAAAGCCTTATAATGAGGGTGGAGTGGATATACATTCCATTCTTTGGCTGTATTTTTGTTCAACAAAGCCTACAATTTTCAGTCACTTGAAAATGTAATTATAGATAATGTTTGCATCAGTAGCAAGAATACAATAAGCACACAGGGCATGAAAACTCCACTCAAATCACATCCTCTTAGGTTATGGCGTCTGTCTCCTGCCAAGAGTAAAGTCATGCCAATGAGCTAATATTCGGTATGAAATGGCTTGTGGGTTAGGCCAACCCATGCATGAATTCTACACTTAACTTTTCTATTATCCCTTCCTTTACATTGGGTCTCTACACAGGCGGCAGTGTATGATTTGCTGAAAGCACAGAATCCTATCAAATGTTTATGCACTTGAGTGCAAAGTTATGGGGAGGCTGAAAGTGTAAGACACTCGAAACGGACCAGGTACAGTATGTGAGCTGGTCACAGCTGTCAGTCATCTAAAATCCATGGTCATCTTGCTTAGAGGTTCATGTGTTCCATTGCCTACTTATGTGGCCCACTTAGGAAGGATAAAAATGGATGTCATTATAGAACAGAAACTGTATAAAGTCACCAACTGCAGGGGATCGGACCGAATGCCACCTGAGAGCTGTTTTCTAATCCATAGGAAGACACAGTGGTCCCTAAAAAAGGCCAAATGTTCATCTAAATCAGATGTAAAAATGTAAAAGTTCAAAGTAAATGGGGGGAAAATGTCAGGTGTCTGATAAAACCCTCAAAAGAAACCTGTTCATAAAATAAACTGTTATCTCAATGCAGAATAAGTATCCACCTTAGCATTCAATGTTAATTGCTTCCTTATCTCGGCTGCAAGTGAGAATCTGCCTCAGGCACTAAGAGATCTTGACACAGCTTTGCTGCCCCTATCCACTGATGCGTATTTCCAACACTCTTGCCTTCTAGACTCAGAAATGGGTCTGGCTATGAAATAAAATCCAGAAAAGGTAGTTTATGTGCAGAGAGCACATAAAAATCAGAAGATTGCTTGGTCATAGCTAAGAACCTACATTTCACACACAAAATCCACATAGCTGCCTGTCTGCCAATCTACCTACAAATTCAACCTTTGTATCTAAGAATCCCTCAAAAGACTCACAAGCAACCCTTAGGGTCCAAGTTCTAGGTGATGTAATAGCAAGGCCCGAGGCTTTCGAACTGAAAGAGGTGCATGCATGAGTTTTCAGTGCTATCACTCTTTAGAACCTCAATATCCTCACTTGCACAACAGGGACAGCATAGATTACCTTACAAAATGTTTACAAAGGTTACTGATAATGTATAAATTCCTTAGCCTGATGGTTGGCCCACGGTATATGCTAAATCAAGAACAACTAATATTGTAAAATATTTCAGAAAAATGTAACCACAGGAAGGCAGCATCCCTTAAAAAGTCAGTAACTGGAATTAAAAGAAACACACACCCCAAAAGAAGCAGAGGGCTGACAAAGAATTCGTTTGCTTTGATACCAGGAAACATTTTTTGGCTTGTAGGTCTGTGTGATTATTATATGGAACAGAGATCTAGAAATAAATTTGGATCAAAAGTAGCACGTCCTTAGGGGACCTGAAAAACAAGACCTAGAAGCAAGATAAAAGCGAGGCCATCACGTGGTGTCTGAAGCTGACAAAAGTCCAATTTCGGTCACTTGTTACAATAGCTGGACCCCAAACCACTGGCCCAACTGAAAGTCTGCCTATAAAGTTAATTAGACTTCTCTGAAATGGAGAAGATAAAATACAACGCACCAATTCATTTGCACAGAAGCATTTGTAGTACGTGTGGCTGGTCCCTCCTCCAAAGATTTTGCCAGCTTTTCGCCACAGACCTAGTTTTTCCCTTCCCAACCATCTTAGAAATAGCAGTCATCTCTGCTGTCCCCAAAGTCCCCCCTGTCTCCCACAAAGTCCCCTGGTTCACCCTAATGCAAAGTGTTCTGTCACACGAGGCAGGACAGTCTGCAAATTGAAGGTCACATTCACGGCCTGGAGAGTTTCTCCACAGTTAATATCGCACTCTCAGTCACAGCAGGTGCCGAATATTCCACTGGCCCATCCTGGAGGATATTCCTCAGCCAATAAATGTACACAGCAAGGCTTAAGGCTTCCATACACAATCTGGTCACATCTGAACCTAAGAGAATCAAGGGACTAACGGAATCAGGAGTAAATCTTCACATTAATGAAGGTGTCCTATCAGCCATGTCAGGAGAAAGAAGTGCCTATTAACCACAAAAACAGAATATGAGGGAGGACCCCCCTAAAAACCCGGAATTTATATAAAATTGCATATTTATTCTTATATGTTTAAACCTCAATCATCTTGAAAGTACTCTGTATTTTGTTTTGAGTTGGAGTCTCACTCTCACCCAGGCTGGAGTGCAGTGGCACGCTCACGGCCACCACAGCCTCGATCTGCTGGGCTCCGGCGATCCTTCCACCTCAGCCTTCCAAGGAGCTGGAACTACAGATGCACGCCACCATGCCCGGCTAGTTTTTTTGTGATTTATTGTAGAAACAAGGTTGCACCAAGTTGCCCAGGAGGTCTCAAATCCCCGGGCGGGGCTCAGGCCATCCTCTCGCCTTGATCTCCCCTGTTGAGCCACCACACCCGACTGTACTTTCGGTTTGATACGATACACCTATCTAGACGCCTTTTCCACTGCTCAAAACAGCTTTGAACGCGTCCGTTTTGACACCTGTTAGTGCTTCTGCCAATTTTTGTTCCACCTCTTCCACATCAGCAAACCATTTCCCTTTGAGGACTTTTTCCATCTGGGGAAGCCAAAAAAAGTCACTCGGGACAAGACAGGGTAAATGGGGGGGGGGGTCCGGGGTTCATGCCCTTTTTGGTCAAAAACTGCTGAACACTCAGCGTGGTGAGGACAGGTGTGCTTGTAAATCACCCATCACGAAATGGGCAAACACGCTGAAAGAATCTCCAAAAACAACTCTCTTCATTCGAACGCAGCCTCTCACAGCAACACTAGCGGGTCACCAACAATGATGGATGCCTAGAACACTTATCTAGCGGGGGAAACCTGCACTACAAGGGGCCCAAAAGATAATTCTGGGGGTTTTTGGGTCTTCCCTCATAGGTAGGCTGCATCGTGTATTTGACCAACACCTAGAAGCTGCAGATAACACATATGCCATGCCCCTTCTTAGCCTGGTGCCACTGCAGAAGGCAAAAATCTTTGAGTCCTCCTCTTCTGTGTTGCCCTAGAGTTTCTCCTCCTACATTCTCCAGGCGTTCTGTGGCCGGAGCGCCTGACCAGGCCATGTTAGGCTGCAGTGTCTGTAATATCCCACCCCTCCACGCTCACATCAGAACTGTTTCCTTAGCGGCTGAGTTTCTGCAAGGGTTGGAATTCTCATGATGTCAGAACCAGCCTTGAGACTGCACGGCTGATTTTCTTCCCATCAGAAAATCAACATCTATTGCCAAAGGCATAGAGATGAGATGGGCCTTTCAGAAGGTGCAGGTGGAAACACTGCTTTGGTTGAATCTCATCCCGGAATGGAAGGGCTGACCACAAGTTCACACTTAAAACATGAAATGCATTTTATTTCTCAATCATCATGCAGAAACAGGGGTGGGGGGTTGGGGGGA
>NW_007252100.1:1320537-1330077 GCF_000164805.1 Carlito syrichta
GAGAGGGAGAGAGGGAGGGAGAGGGAGGGAGAGGGAGGGAGAGAGGGGGAGAGGGGGAGAGGGGGAGAGAGATCAGTCTTCATGACATCATCCCAGGGACTGAGTATTTTCTGAAAGTTCATAGGGGAGTAATACTGCTTTATGGGTCTTTGCCTGTGACTTAAAAGCATGAATGTTCTGAGGAAGAAGACATTAACTGTTCAGTTGCGATGAAGTTCCATTATGGTTGATTCTCCCAGGAAATGCAGGTGAATTTGCGGCCAGTTTTAAGTACCAAGAAGCTATAAAATATTTAGGCTGTCATTTCTTCTCTGACGATAATACTGTGGGGTAGATGAGAGGCACATTTTGTTATCCTTACTTTCTAGATGAGAAATCTTGGCAAGTCAACTGGGACTCGAGGTAGGTATGGAACACATCAGGAGACAGGCCAGGAATTCTCATGCAACCGCTGCTTGGTAGGGGACACCCAGCCTTGAAGGACACCCTTCGACCCTGGTGCTGGGAGAAGCCCTAAAGCCAGGTCCCCGGGGACTCCACTGTACGACAGAGGAGGGGCAAGCGTCCCTGACAAGCAGAAGCAATCCAAGAGGAAATAATTTCTATTAAACATTAAAACCCACACACAGCCAAGGGAACTTAAGCGGTCTTTGTATTAAGAAAGATTGTTTCCTAAATTCTTCCGGAGAGAAAGGTAAATTCTGTGGCAAGTGTTCAACCAAAGGGGGAGAAAAAAAAGACTTGCCTCTTGGGCTACTCTCCAACACAGTGTTTGTGCAAGGGGTCTCGAAGGCACCAGACGTGAGTCAAAACACACTCCAAGGGGCTCAGGGAACACAGAACAGAAAGGAACCCTGTCCGGGTGGATGCTGACGGCAGTTTTTTGACATCTAAGCGTCAAAGAAAGGCAGAACAAGGAGTCTGGAGAATGTGGGTTTGCTGTTGGAAGAAAAACTGGCAGGTAGCAGGAGGATGTGGGATATGGGCAGACTTCCTAGGAAGGAATGCTTTGAGATGGAGTGGCCAGCAGTGTTAAACAGCACCCAGGCTCTGTCACCCAGGCTGGAGTGCAGCACTCAGGCTTCTTCAAGGATGCATGTGTTTTCTCTAAACCCTGACACCAACAGGAGATGGTTGGCTGGACAATGGCAGTCATGAGGAGAGATGTTACCAGTGTGGGCTGAAGTGAATAATTGCAGTTGGAGGCCTCCTGGTGACAATTTTGAGAAGGCAAACACAGCTGCAGCATAGCCAAATATAGCTGGCCAAGACAAAGACATCCATAAAGTTAATCATTCTGAAATGCGCTACCCTTATGCTCAGCTCGAAAACTCAACACCCCTTCTATAATGGAGGAAGTCAAAATACAGTTCTAAGCACAGAAACAAGCAGCTGATCCCGTGGCATTTACAACAAGTGATGAGCTAGGTATTCTGATACTGCTCCCCTCACAGGCGCCAACCCCAAGAGCTAGGTCACGCACGGAGGAGGCCCCTTCCCCTGCAACTTAGGACACTGCTCAGGCAAAGGATATCAGGGGCTTCAGAGGACATTTCTAAAAACAGACAGACATCAGAAAACCATAAGAAAGTCAACAAGAAAACTTGAGGAAAAGCTGCACTGTTGAAGACCAAGCATTCCTTCCAGTACCAAGAACCAGGGATGAAGGAGAAACCGGTCGGCATAACGAACCACAGCTGTGTTTATCCTCCATCAAATGCTTTCCTTCCCTATGCTTTGTCACATCATCTTTCTCTATGATTCCTCTAAGATTTTTCAAGGACAAAATGAAATGTCAGATTTTAACCAGTACTTTTCCCACTTAACTGACACCCAAGGTCTTCCTCCAAAGACAACACAACTGAAGAGGGGATGTCTGTAAGTTGGTTTACACCAATTCACCCCTTTACAGCTTGTATATCTCCTATAACATTCACCTTTTTTCTTTCATTTCTTTTCTTTTCTTTTTTTTTTTTTTTTAAAGACAGGGTCTTGCTCTGTCACCCAGGCTGGAGTGCATTAGCACAATCAGACTTTGAAGTCTTGGGTTCTAGCAATCCTTCCTCCTCAGCCTCCAGAGTAGCTGGGACTACAGGTGTGCGCTACCATGTCCTGCTATTTTTTTTTTTTTTTTTTGGTAGAGATGGGACTCTTACTATATTGCTCAGGCTAGTCTCAAACTCCTGGACCCAAGCCATCTTCCCATCTCAGCCTCCCAAAAATGCTGGGATTACAGGTGTGAGCTACTACACCCAAGCATGTTCTCTTTGTTAAAATGTTGGATTCACGTGGTGGTCTCCCACTAGACAATCAGCATTTCAAGGACTCCTTTCAACAGCAACAGGAGGCCATGGGATAACGATGTGGATTATGAAACATGGCAGCGGCAGAGGGGGCAAAGAAGTATGACGTCAGGGATTCAGCCTGGCCAGTACCAGCTGTTATCTACACAACAAGAAAACATCCATTTAGGGTCTACTGTCCAGACGTTTTCTGTGCATAGCAATTTCTCTTTCTACTCTGAAAGACCTTGAGAGTAGCAACATTTCAACTGCATCCAAGAAAGAGAGGGGGCCCCAAGATCCAAGGAGAACTTTGCAGCTAAGAGAGAAGAGGTCACAGCTTTTCACCCAATAAAACAAGACGAGATGATCAGAGAGGATGTGTTTTCACCTTTAACAGAAGTTAATCTGAGGTTCTGGGCAACAGTTGAAGTATAGTCCTGAGATCTTTTGCTATAGTATCGCTAATTTGCAATACATCTTTAGTCAAGATGTGAAACCTTCCTGAACCTTACATGCTTCAGTTCTCGTAATAATCCATAAATACATGTTATGAAGTGCCACGACTTCATAACTTTTACAACCAAAGATCATTTAATGGCAGATATTTTAAGAAAGTGAAGAATTAGGCACTATAAGATGGGTTTCCATAAACATATATCTATATATATTCACACACACACAAATATAAGGGGCACCAAAAAAAGCATACACATTTTTTAAGTATGACGTTTGCTCAAAATATGGCGTTAATCAAATGAATGCTGGTGTCACCATGCAATAGGCAGGACAGTCAAAGAAAATGGCAGACGCACAGTTGCGTGAACATCATATTACACATCGCCACCGTAATTCAACTTCAAAAAGTGATACATAGGTAGCATCATCTCTTAAAATGTTTACACATTTTTTAGCACCCTCTCAATACATACACATGTATACACACACACATTTTATGCCTACTGACCACAACCAGGTAAATACCAAAATAGTTTGCTCTTTTATAGACCAAAGGACCAACTGATTTTCCTTGTGTCAGACAGATGAGGTTCAAGTTTCCTGCTACAGGGAAAGACTAGGAGAAAGGAAGATATAATTCATGGAAAAAGATATACAACGCCATCTTAAAATTTAATGAGTTTAAGTCAAGCTATGCAACTTATTTAGAAAAACCATGAAAATCAAGCCTTTTGGCATAAAATCATAGTGTCTTAGACTTGGTGCGTTAAAATGCTTAGAAGTGCACTGTTAGGGTACTAAAATTTTTTTGAGGTTGTCTAAAAGTTATGTCAAAATGTCAAATAAATCAGCTGAAGTTAATTGCATCTCTCTGAGTAGTGAGTCACCATCTTCATCGGTGAAAGTGGGAAATCGTCAGTCCTACTGGAGCTTGTAAATGTCAGACACAGCAGCTCTGGGGTGGGGGACTTGATATCCAGTGTTCTGACAGAGAGAGCCATCTACGGTCTTACAGAGGAGACCAGCCTCTGGGACTTCTTTAATTATTGAGACAAAATCAAAACATGACACGTATCCCACTTTTAAAGCACTATTATGCTGAGAGGAATTCTGGTCAGGCAGTCATCTTTCTGTGTGACATGCACCCTGCCACCGACGTCCAGGAAGCATAGATTATTTAAACTGAGATCTCTTCGGTACAGATTTCCTTGTTTAAAATCTGACCTGAAGTACAAGGCCACACCATCCTGGTAGAAAAGTACAGAATAATAACCCGACATGATATTTTAGTCTAAATGCAGCCTAAACTTAATTTACATAAATCTTTAGAAGACAAAAAAAAAATGGGTCTAATAATTTGCTGGTAAGTTGGCTGTGAGGCATTCATTCAAATGGAGTAATTAAAATTTAACCAAAACCCGAATGTGTACTCATCTGTCACTTTGAAAGCCATATGATTACATATTTATTAGCATTACATTTTAAATTATCAGCTGACTTGAAAACATCACTCTCAGTATCTGAACATAATATACAATCTGCAGTTCATAAAAGGGGCCGTTCATAAAACTCCAGGCTGGCGCCGGGAAAGTGTAAATCTCCAAGATGTTCACGAGGCATTTCAGCCCCATAACTGGAATTGTATTTCTCTAAAAATCATCGGAGTAATCACTTTCTGTCATGATTTAGAACAAATGGGGAGGGCGCCGCTGCTCGCCATCTCCCTAAACGTCTCCCCCTTTCTTTGAAAGGCCCTTTAGGAGGAGTCACTGAAGCTCGCGCTAAATGAAAAAGACATTCCCGGGAGGAGGGGAGGCTGCCGCCCCTTCACATCTGGATTCAGAGCATGAGGATATTGGATGGCACAATTACACAGTGATGAGGGCTAAAGGGGAATAATTATTTTACAATTACCTGAGAGCATCACATTTGCTGCTCTAATTAGTTTTTGTTTCCCACGTAGGTTTCCCCGGGAATGTGCAGCTCCATTTCTCTGGGGTTTAGCAAGAGCTTTTTCTTAAGGAAAAATAAAAACACATTTTCTGCACCGCTACACAAGTAGCACACACCGACACCGGCTTCCTTCTAGTTCTCGGTCCCTCTTTGGTAGGGGAAGCAAACAGGATGGCATGAGAACCCGCAGGTGCCAATGAACCAGAAATCATGAGTAGTGGCCAAACTCTCCCTTCTGCAGTTTTTGGAAAACACATATTACCCCGAGAAATACCTCATTCTCTGTGAGGGCCTAATCCGAAAACAAAAAGCAGAAACGTGACCCTCCCTGAAGAAACAAAACCCCCAACAGTGACACTCTAAGGTGGAAATAACGACCTATTAAGTTTGGGTAAAGATTAGCATTAAACATAGACACTGATGACATCTTAATTTCACTCCCTGAAATGTTGAAAAATATAACATTTTTCCCATTTAAATGCAAATAAGATAAGGGATGCTTAAAGTCCTGTTCAGCGTTGATGAGGGCTTGTTTTGGTTTTTGTCGTTTCTTTTATTTTGAATTCCTGGCAGTGACATTAGGTTCCCGTTATGATATTGGGTCTCCTGAGTCTATATATGAGCTTCAACAATGAGCACTGCCCTGAATTTTTGCAAAATGGCTGGGTCATATTGTGTGCTGCTTGTGTTATATTCGAATGCATCAGATTATTTTGCACTCCAAAACACGGCCTGTCTTTTTACAAGAGCAAATGAGTGTTAACTTGTAAGAAACAAAAACAAGGAAGGGGTAGAGTGAAATGAAAAGTTTGGGGATTTACGTTAAAAAGGGAAGGAGACTGCAGTCTTTTATCAGAGGCCAAATGTAGTGTTATTATAGCTGTTGGAGAGGAAAAAAAAACAAAACACTGAGAGGTGGAAAACACTCTAAATGATCCCATGAAATCTTAATTACTAGGTTCATATCTGAAAATCCTATCTGCTTTTTATCTTGTCTTTCAAGGGTCTTATTTCCCCAGTTCACTGCATCTCATCAGCAGATGCCAAAGTAATCTCAATCCAGCAAATTACAATTAAACAGCAAGATCTAACAATTAAAATAATACCTCTGCCCAGATCAAAGATAACATTAGTGTTCTAAAAAGCCACTGTGGGAAGAATTCATGGTCTCAGAAAGCAGCTGATACTAAAACATGTACTGTTAACTGAGCAATCCCACCTGAAAAAATATTTTTAAAATTTTCCTTAAAGAACCATGTGCAAATCCCTGCCTTTAGACTTTTCTCATTTTAATTTCCTTTCATGACCATCATGGAATCAGGTGATAAATGTCAGTTATCTCCGTATTTTATTATTTATAATTGTATTTTCCAAATATACTTTAAGTACCTATGGGGGGGTGGGTGGGACCAGGACGCAACTGCTTTTGATCTTATCTTCATCTTGCTGGGAACTTGTAAGCCAAAAAAAAAAATTTTTAATTAAAATATATTCTCCCAAGTTAATAAATATATGAATAACTGTGATTTTGAATCAAATTACAAAGTATAAGATGACACGCCACATACATCAATCCTGAATAGGTAATATACATTGATTTCTTATAACACTCAATCATTGTCACGTGGCAGTTTTAGCCTTCTGATAAAAATCCACGTCATGCTTTAATTCACAGTTCTCTCTTCTATCCTCATTAACACATGAACACACATTGACACACACTACCCCACACATGTCTATGTGCGTGAAGACTACAGCTTTGCCATGTACTGCCCATGTGGCATGGGCAAGGCAAGCAGGTAACCTCTTTAAGCATCAGCTGTAGAATAGAGATAATGCCCACCCTGTAGATTAGAGACAGTGAGAAGAAAATATTCTAGCACAGAGTAGGCATTCAGCTAACCGCTCACGTTTTGTCATTCAGGAGGAAGCAGTAATTACTGTGCCTCCCTGCACCGGTCACATTGCTCCTCTAATCGTTTCTTAATCTATAACACAAGGTCTGATAAGATGGGCTCTAATGCTTCTTGCAACCTTAACAGTGACGTCCTTAGGAACACCATTCAGTTTAAGGATACACTGATGATAGACATTCTGCCAGTTATCCAAACTTGAAAGGATTTAACAAAAAGGCTAATCCGTCAAGTTGATTCATTTGCAGTCAAGATAATTTTGCTCGTTTTCAATAAGGCTAGCTACCAAATGTGAAAAAAAAAAATTAAGACTGCTTTTTAATTCACTGGCAGACTCTTCTCGGTACCTTATTCTAATATCACTAATCTGAACTAACAGGTTCAAGCTGCCTTTATAAATTTTTCCATCTCTAACTTCTCATTTCCAAGACATTATTTCTTAGTTCAAAATAAAAATTCAAAAACATTTAGAGACCCTAAAGGCATGTATATGGCCATTACCAAGGTCAAAGGAAGAAACACTCATTACCACCCCAATCAAAAACCAACTGTCCTCATTAAAAACAGAATTAAAAAAAAAAATCAGTTTCTATTTTTGTTATGCTTTGGTGTAAATGAGATCCTATAGTAACGCAGACACAACAAAACTTTAATAGTCAAGATTATTTAAAATGTCCATTTCCATTTACAGTTCTGAGGCTGAATGTTTAAAACCCTCAAACTTTGAAACATATGTTACAGCAATTCTGTACCACTACAGGGCTTTCAATGATCTGGGCTCTTCAAACACTGGTAGCTCGTGGGGCCATCAAGAGCAATAATTCATCTGAAAAGCTATTTGTTCATCTGCCTTGAGGACTCAAACATATTACATCTTGCAAACTTATCTAATATATTCTGGTGGGAAAATGCCATTGAAAATGTTCTGCTGCTTTAGAAAAATCAACACCAGAAAAGCCCCTATGCTTTATTTAAGTTCCATTTAGGAATAGGCAAATATCTAGCAGACTGCAATTTGGTCCAAATGGCAATATACCACACATGACAACTAGTCCCGAAAATAATAAATGCGTGCCGCTCTCTTCTCAACTGTAAGAATACTGTGATAAAATATACTACCTCGGTGGGCTTCAAGCATTTTCAACTTGTCATTCCCCCTCCCACATACCTCCGTCCCTCAAATATAGTCCCTGATGTGAATTAATTACAAACTATTTTGGAAAACATGCTACAGTGGTCTCAGGGCTACAGGCTGTAGAGACACTCTATAGTTATCTTGGAAACAAATATTAAAACTATCATCTAAAAATCCTTCTTTCCCCCTTTAGTTCAATTAAGCAGTACTTGCCAAACGCTAGGGGGAAAAAAAGTGAGTTTGATTCCAAAGGCTATTATTTAGAAACAACTAACATCTGGAAGAGAAGTGGGATAGAAGTCATATCAGGATTTGCATAGGAGACTCCATGTCTGAGATACAAAGGCTCTGTTCAGAGCAAATGGCTTGAAGAGGCAACACGCATCCACCAAATGAAAAGGACGAATTAAATTTTCATAATTCATAAATTAATGGACAAGAGACTGAATCTTTCAGAGGCCATTAACACTTTAAATTCATAGAGTAGTCATTAGCTAAATATATGATGGTCACTTAAGTAGCAGGTGACCATAAATCCAAAATCATGATCAAGCTAATCCTTTGGTTTAGCCTGGATGCTCTAGCCTCTAGAGGAGAAAGCATGTAAAACTTTCAAACTGGCTCATGTGCAAACACGTATTATGTGTCTGTGTGGATATATATTTTTGAAGGGACAGCACAGGCTAGAGATCTCGTAAAACAAATATCATGGAAATGTTACTAATCAAGATTAATTTCTCAGAGAAAACTGCCCAAAGGAATTCAATATGAATTTATGTCATCTGATTATCTCAGTGGAGACAATGAACCTGATGGTAGACGAGCAACTTAACATTCTTAATATATTGACTCAAAAGACAATCCACACAGAGCAGACTCTGTCATTCCCCTCCCCTACTGCTTTTTTTAATCTGTTTTTAAAGTCCTCAAATAAATGGCCACTGCAGAGTTTCTCTAGAACCTCTCAACTCATAACCCTTAACATGCTTAAAAAATTAAAAATAAAAACCAGCATGGTAAAGTTAGTGTCCAAGGAGATGGATCATTAAACTCCGAATGACCTGAATGTTGCATGGTGTCATAAGGTGCCAGAAGCAACATGGATGTTAAGTCGTACATGAATCATCCATGTACTCTTAAGACATCCCTCTCTTTCCCCACTAGATTAACGGCAGCCTAGAGCCACTATCAAATATCTCGCCTCATCAGGGGGAATTTTATAAACTCCACATCTAGAAAGGACACAGACCTTTTGGTCCCACTCCGGCAACCCCCCTCCTCTCCCTTGAGGTTTTCTTCTCATACACATGCCTGAAATACAAGTCGATTCTATCGACAGCCTCTCGGCTAATAAGCGCAACTTCGCTATCAAGGCTACCGAGCCAGCTAGAAATTAGACATACTTTGCTTTTCTCAGGAATCCCAGCTCTCTACTTCTTCCAATAAACGCTCTACCCTAGTTTGACGACATGTACAACCGCCAGAAGCAAATTAATTATTAAATTACAGACTGCATGTCAAACCATCACGATTACGTAAAAATTACCTCTAATTTCTGCAACAGAGTACACCTGGCTAGTTCAATGCTTTACCATGATCCTTTGGCTCTCTTTCTTTCTTTGCGGCCCCCTTCCTCCTCTCTCCTTCTCCTCTCCCACCTCAGTAAAGGAAGCTTTGCAAACGCAAAGTCAGATGAGCAGGTTATTTTGGGGAGAAGAGCTCTCGACGCGGGCCACGAGAGCTCCATCAGCCCCGCATTTCCGATGGCAGGAGCGTGCACCCTCGCACGCGCGCGCCA
>NW_007252100.1:1330842-1348082 GCF_000164805.1 Carlito syrichta
TAGGCCACGGGGGCCACTGGGGCAGGGTGAGCGGCAGGCCAGAACCACACTCCCGGCCCAAGCCACAGGGGACAGTCACCACGAGGGCTTGCCTCAGTGCTCCTCGGTGTAACCGTCACCGGAATGGTCTTCGCGGCTTGGGCAAAAGTAGACATCAGATGTGCAGCCCCAGTGACACTGGGGACTTGTCGCAGTGCTCTAAGAAGAAAGTCGAATCCGTCTGCGCGCAACTCTACCGCCTTTTGTGCCATCCCGAAAGCACCGAGTGTGTTTAAGCCACTGGAAATAAGAAACAGTATACACCACGTCTTCTTTTAAGATGATAAATCGCGAATCTGCCATTTCCTAGTATTTAACGCAGTGATTAAAAACCAACAGGGTGACTTCATGCGCCTTAGGTCTAGAATGGAAGGGCCATGGAGCTTAAAGACCCATTTAAGATTTGTGACCGATTTACTCACAGGAATTGGGGAGAATGGCAAAACTCTTGCAAATGAATAGGGACGCAGGTGAGTTAAATTTTTCCGTGGGATTCAAGTTCTCGAAAAAAGTCGCGTATAAGGTGACAGCCTGATTTATCCCTTTTATTGTATAGTTTGGTGATAAGGGACAACATGCAGTTGCAAGTAAGTTCGATTCCATGGCATGCTTCACGTTCTAAAGCAACATCATGAACTCCATACCAGAGGTTTATAGTTTGCTTCTTAAGGTCATCATCACTTTGTCTTATTTTGCAATGACGTATCTTAAACTTTGAGGGTGATACACTTCAGTATACTGGTATATACATATGTGTGTCTATACATCCACAGATATATATATTATGGCTTTGCTTGAAAAATCTGCTTTTTACTCTGTGTTGCCGTTATTCTCAAACTCGGGCAGGAATGTTATGCTAGGAAGCAGGGCTTTCTCCTCACAAATTAAGGCATGTCTTGGGGAAACAGTCACCCCAGCCAGAGGGTTAAACAGCTAAGCCACCAGTAGTTAAATGTATCAGATGCAATAGGGGGAAGAGATCGTGTTAATTTTTTTCTCACCAATTGCTTGTGTGATAATGAGAGCTGGCTATCTTTAGAGGTTATGAAGGAAAAATAGATACTAACATATTAATTTTAAATCCAGGCCTGATGCATTGAGTAATACGGGGTGATGGGCCTAGAATATTCAATTAAGTTCACACGACACTTAATTGACTTGGTTTCCTTGTTCAGCTGAACAATATATCTGGCGTTTGACCTTC
The DNA here is from genome assembly GCF_000164805.1 of Carlito syrichta. Lineage (NCBI taxonomy): Eukaryota > Metazoa > Chordata > Mammalia > Primates > Tarsiidae > Carlito > Carlito syrichta. The sequence goes on from NW_007252100.1 coordinate 1,332,086, forward strand.
TCCTTTCAAGAGAGTCAGATGTAGGACTACACTAACCTTCATGTTTTGGATATTGCCTTTCCTGAGGAACCAGGTCTAGGTTCATAAGGAATTGAGAAACAGTTGTAATGAAATGAGTTCTTATACCCCCAAATTCTTATACCTACATTTGCCCTTCATGTCAGCTGCTGCCAGCTGCCTTTGAAATGATAAGATTTTGGTTGGCCTTTCGATTATCTTCATAAAGTAATTAGCTGGATAAACGAAGACAAACCTTAACGGTTCTTGGTTTTTCCATCTTTTGTTTACATAAATCCCTAATGTAACAGAACCGGCCTCTACAATAGAAGCAAAACGCAACCGCATTAATCAAAGAGAAAGATATTTTCAAATCAACTATGGAATAAAGCTCTGTATACATCTGTATTCTATAAGGTGGAAAATGCTTCGTTAACATGGACATATCTGAAATATTTATTTTCTCTTTAATTGCATGTGAATTAGAAGAAACTGTAGGGAAGCCCTCTTACTGACTTAAGCCTTCTCAGCAGTTTGTTAAATTCTAGCCTCAAATCCCTTGAGGCAAGAGTGGATTCAAAGCAGCTTTTAATCATACTATAAGGAGGGTGAAGTAGTATGTAAGTAGGTCATAGAGAGAGAATTACAAGCGCATAGGTTATTGCCTTCTTTAACAACTACTGTGTAACATAGTTTTCAAAGCACGCTTGCTTTGCCTGTTTAAAGTTGGAACCAAAACCAGGGTCAGATACAAAAGAAAACTCACTCTACGTGGGATACGGTGATATGAACCAAGGAAAGCTCACGGAGTGCAGCTGACTTTAAATACTTTGTCTGCCAAATACATAAATAATGCAGTGATCGCATAGGCACTTGCTGAAAATGCCAGAGAGAAACAAAATACTCACCCCCCCCATAAGTTCTTCACAACAGCCTTCCAATTGTAGCTTTCATTTCTAATATCGACTCCGTTTCCATGATCACAGCACATACACAAAAGCCGTTGTTAAAAATACAAATTTCAAAGCTCTTGAGAAAACACAACAAAAACACCCAACCAGATACCACCTGATGAAAAGCTTATATTTTTTCATTTCACTGCTTTGGTGGAAAGAGGGGGGAAAAAAATCTAAAAACAGCTCAATAGGGCCTCTTTAAAAAAAATTTTCGGGTAGTAATGAGCCATCAGGTATCATGTTTTGGCAGTTGGACTTGCTGGCAGACAGCTCCACTGGGCCGCTGTGGAACACTCGGGTTCAATGAAGCTCTTTTATAGCCAAGGATCTTATCGACAGCAGTGAAGGGGCAACACCATCAGCGGGCCCCTCTCATGGACATGAACTGGTTGGTGACACCACCCTGTGCTGACATCACTGGGGACCAGGCTGTCGGGAACAATGAAATTTCCTCATAGTTTTTGCTCCGTTGTAGAAAAACCTTAAGTTCCTCTCTACCCCACCCCCCTACCTTCCCTAATTGTCTCCTTTTTTTAATCAACTTGCTATTCATTTCCCAAACAAAAGGCAATTCAAGAATTGGAAGCACTTCAAGGGAAAGTTTCTGAATGACCTCATTTTATATGAGGCCTTCCAAGGCAAGGGAGAGTACTGTGCAGTTTCAGCTTCCACTTCCCTCTTCGGCCCTCATCTCATACTGAGTTTTGTCCAATGGCCATTGTTTGAACACTGAATTATCACTAGCATTTCAGAAAAAAAAAAAAAAACCCTCAATAGAAACAGAGTGCTAATAAATGCATTTGTACACAGAGTACACACTGCTTGAGTTGGAAGAATACTTTTCCTGTTATCCCACTTGGTTGAGGACCCAGAACACAGACCACTGACTGTAGATATTTCAACATTTTTGCACAAAGTTTCTACCATAATTTAGGGACTGGTGCATAATCTGCCAGGATTCACGTCTATAACCAAACAATTAATGCTCTGCTCCTGCAGACAACCTTGTATATTTTGTGACAAATTTCCACTTTTTATTATTTCTATATAAAACTTTCCACATTACCAATCTCTTTAAAAGCAGTAGCTATAAGCACTGCAACTAGAGGACAAAAATATACTAGCATTGTTCAGTGGACTCAAAAAGCCTCTTTCACTGTAAGATTTCTTTTCCCTCCTTCTTCTTTCTGGCCAGTCATCACGAACCAGAATCCAAAACATCTCTCCCCTATCACATTTTCAAATTCAATTTTTATTAACATAGCTGTTTTCATTTAAAAACAACAACAACAAAGAAACAAAAGACAAGCCCAATGTGCTCAGAGCCATTTGGAGCAAGAAATATAGGCCCTATAAGGGGATTTCCCATTATTTCCAGGCGATAAATTTGAAATCCACATGAATTTTAAGTACCTGAGAGAGTATCAGACTTTGTGACCATGTGTTTGTTCTTGGCTGCCTCCAGTTTCATTAGCAACTCACAAAAATAAACAATTTTTAAAATGTGTTTTTTAGAAAGCCAAACATATCTTTAAATGGTACCCTGCAAATATGTATTACCTTAGTACAATAAAGGTATCACTTAAAATATAAACACTTCTGTCACCAATTATAAGTTTTAAAAGATCACTTGGTTTTTCCCCCCCATTTTGAAAGCCTCTGGAACGGTGAAATGATCATATTTCTAAAACGGTGTAAGCAAAGTGAAATGCCAATAAAGATGAAATAGTTATTAAACTCATTTTACATTTTTAAAGGGAATATTAAGTAGTCACTCTCCCTTGAGAACAGCTTCTACTGGCTTTTTAATCTTGTGTTTTTCTGGATCTGCTTTTAATAGAGCCATAACACATCATGGTGAATTTATCTTCCTTCTGAAGAGGCCCTCACGCTGAAGGTGGTTCTTTGGATACATACCTTCTCATTCGGAAAGGAGATGGCCCTCTAGAGTTCCCAGAAGCTTCCATTCCAAGGGGATGAAATGTTAAGACTGTGGATCTCTCTGACCCAGAGCCAAACCATCTCATTACTTCTCTCTCTAACTTGCCCTTCCCTTTTTCTCCTTTCTCCATGACACAGTGGTTGCAGCCTTGTTTTTTTTCCTTCCTCAGCTTTCTCTTTCTCCTTTTTCTAAAACCCTTCTTTCTCTCAAATGGGAGCCAGACAATGGCAGAAGCTTTCCTCTCCAGCTGCGTGTCTGAGGAGGTAGGTGGCTATCAAAGCGAAGAGAGGAGTCGTGGGTTGCTCATCTGCCAGAGAAATCAAGTTTGACTTGCCTTGACCAAGGCTGATGTCTGAACCGGGAACAGCTGTCTTTGCAGTGCGCTCTGGGAATCCTTTCCAGACATTACCAGGGAGAGGGAGGGGGAGAATGGAGGACTGTGCCCCATGAAGGGAGTAAATAGCACGTGGAAGCTGGGAATGTGGAAGTCTGGGAAGAGGAGAAAGGCTTCCCTGTCTAGCACTGTGATTTGCACATGGCAGGCACTCAGCAAAAAAGTCCTTTGAAGAAACGTCCCAGTGCCCTCTTGAAGACGCCCAGATTTGTCAAACTATACCAGGTGCCCTTATCTGGTGCCAGCCTGGCGGCAGGAACAAAATTTACACTTATCAGAATGAGGTTTCGAATTCCTTCACAATCCACCCTTCAACACCCCCACTCCAACAAAATGTTTTCCCCAACGGGCCAAAAGTTCTTATCTTACTGTCACATGGTTAATTTTTTTTTTTTTTAAGGGTTGAGGGAGAAATTGCTGCCTGATGAAGTACAACAGCTGAGCAGCAGCAGCTGAGGGGGGACAGTTGGCGGTGTAACATTCGGTCCCAGAGAAAACAGCAACAGGTGGGGGTGAAGGAGAACGAAATGGACGAGGTCGACTTTAGGGTGGGGCCGTCCAGAAAGATCTTGGCAGGAATCAAATCTCCGTTGAAGAGGCTCTCTGGGGGGATGGCAGCCCCATTTGCCTGCGGGTCTCTCCTTTTTCTCAACAAATACATCCCGAAGAAGAGGTGGTATGAATAGAGAAGAGCTTGGGTTTCTGTAAAGCAAAGCCATGAGACTGATCCCTCCCAAAGAGCTTTTGGCCACTGGGATGAGATGATATCTGATCCAACACATGCAGATCAGACTTTCAGGGAAACGATTCTGAGACTTAGGAATCAAACCTGTTGGATTCTGCATTTCATTCTGTCAAGGAGTTGACTGGCACTGGGGCCAAGTCATTTAATTCATTTAATTCTCTAATTCAACAGCTAGACCTTTGTCTTATGTGTGACCACTCCATACTTCCTAGTAGGGATGGATAGCTGAAAAAAATCAAAGCCTACCATGATCCTCAGATAAGAAGTACAAAGTGTTAACCTAATTATCACTACAGCTATTATATAACCAAGCTATTAGAGTGACATGTAGGTTGGAAATACATTAAGGTTTTGAGCACAGGAAATTTATTTTTTCCCTATAATATGGTTCAAATCTTGAGCCATTTTTAGCCAAGGATAGAGGTTTTTTTAAAACCTCAAATGACTTTTTATTTAAATTTGCTTTTGATGCTAATTCCCATGAAGTCCATTGGGGGGAAAAAAAACAAAAAAAAATTTTTTAAAAACTTTCTCTTAAAAGAACTACCCAAAATCTTCATGGAAAAGTGGTATCGTTCTCTACCCAAGCTGAATGGACCATGTTCTCTCTTGTCTTATTGCTGCTGCTGAGTGCAAAGGTTTATGTTACCTAATCGCTTAGTCTCTCTTTTCTCTCTTCATGTTAATAGCTACATTTGCCCTATTTCAGAGGAATATGGACAAGGTAGAGATGAGGAGAGATGTGAGTGACTTTAGGGGCTGAGGAAGAAAAGGATTAAACTAAGGACCATATTTTGCTTTGTTTTCATAACAAAGATCAGTGCAGATTGTCTTAATGACATCTTCCTTCTCCTTCCTACTTACCTCCACCTGTCCATCCCTCAGGGCCCAGCTCAACTTCCCTTTTTCCGTAGGGCACCACCCGACCCCTTCTCACCTACTATTTTCTCTCTTTGTTCCATGGGGATCAAGACTATGCCTTCTACTGAGCACCGTATGTATGGTTGTTGCTCGATTGGTTATGATTGCAGTATGACCTATTTGGGTACCTTAGACACACACAAAATCCACATTTTAATTTCATAATGCTTTAACATTCTCTATTATTCCTTCCAATATCTGTTCCCACTGTACAGATTAAAGCTAAGAAAAGTGAGGCATAAGATGCTTTAATCCAAAGACTTCATGAAATGTGAGTTGACCAAGTCAAGTTACAGAAGGAAGCTGTTAGAACTCAGAAACAAAATCGCTTTTTAAAGTCCTTTCTTATTTCCTCGAAGTCCTCCCTTTATCATCACACTCCATTTCTTCAGTCCTACTCTTTTCCCAAAATTGGCGCTGGAAGGTAAGTTTAAAAGAACTGTAATTTAGGAAGGGCTGAGCTGCTAGAACTATAAACAAGGACCAGTGATTTGACTTCAGATCCTACATGATGGTTCCTCACTGAACTGTAACAGCTCCTCACTGGTAAAAGTAGGAAACACGTACAAACCAAAGTTTACGTGGAAATACGGCACCAGGGGAAGAAGTAGCTTTCAAATGTCAATTATTGAATAGGATATTTTCAAGTTGGCCGAGGGAGAAGTTTGCCTGAGCCCTGAGTCAAAATTGCATTCATTATGAGCTGTGACTATGCTACTTGACCTTTCTTAGGCTTCATTTTTCCATCTTTAAAATGGGAATAACAATCATCACAGACCCTTGGATATCTCTGAGGATTAAATGATACAAGACAAAAGCAACCCCTTAGTGTAGTGCCAGGTATAGGGCAGACTGTTAATACATTTTAGTTTTATTCCTTATTTCTATCATAACACCCCCCACCCTAATCTTTGTTGAAACCTAGAACTGGCAGTTGGAAAGAAAGAGAAAAAGCCAATCCTAATCCTATTGTTCTTTTAGCTTTTAGGCTTTCACTGATACTTCTAAGGACTAGCAGCCAAACCCAGAGGGAAGAAGAAGGTTATAGTTTCTGGAGAGCAGGCCCCAAGCATTCTGGGACTTGTAATGAGGTCTCTATTCCTTCTTTATATCAAGTCAGTTTTCAAAAGAAGGTCAAAATAAATCTTCACTGCTGTCACCAGGAAGTCAAGCCACCCATCACCAGCTCAGTGACTTTTCACTTATAGACACGAAACCTAATGCATTTCCAAAGGAACAGGTAAACTGCCTGACAGAGTCCAACAGAGAGCTGGAGTCCCAGACCCAGACAGTCGTGAGGCAAGGCATGATCAATGTCGCAGTGCCTGTCGTCCTTGTGGGGCTGAGATGGACAGCCTTATGGGAGGGGTGAGAAACAGCCCATTGCATAAAGACACAACTGTGTCCAACCCCATCCGTTCACAGACCTGCTAGAAACCAGCGAGGCTTGTAAATTTCAACAGTTTACACGATTGCAGCTACATGCAAGCTTTCTCAAGAAGGCGGTGAAAACAGTCATGAATACTGCAGATGTTTCAGCATTATAACTTCAAACCTCAAGCCCTTCCTTACCATGACAACAAAGTTTGTTGAACTGAATAATGTTACGGGAAGATTCTAGTTTTGCTGTTTCTCTGAGGGTATGCTGGCAATCCTGCTTCCTAACCTTGACTGATTAATCACCATCCTCAACAGCCAATCATGGGTGGGTCAACCTGGAATGGGCTGAGGTAGCAGGAGCTCAATCTGCCCTGGTAATACGTGTCACCCTGGGCTGGTGTCACCCTTTCTCCACAGATGCCATTTCCTGTTAACTTCATTGGTCTTGACATACAAGAAAAATATGCTGGGATCGGTCACACAGTCAGAAGGAAGCAGTGAACAAGGATAAACACACCTCTACGTGATCATGGCTGATGAATTCCAGGAAGCAGAAGGGTGTGTTTGGGAACAAGTGTACCTCACTGCAAATCGGGGTTAACCAGCAGAGTCTTTGAATTGAGTGGAGGTACACACACACACACACACACACACACACACACACACACACACACACTCACGTCTAGTCTCCATCTTAGTCCAATCTATAAATCAGTGCCATCTAATTCGAAAGGCACTTTGGCTCTAGGACACTTCATTTCAATTCCGAATGGGCCACATGAAAACCTCACATACGCCTCCCTTCCTCTGATACCCTCTTCCCAATGTCAGCTAAGTAAAATGCCACAAATTTCAGTCCTCTCCAAACCACTGCCTTGCCCTTCCTATAGAATAAAAGTCGCTGTTAATTCAGAAAAACTCCAAATGCAGTACATTAAAGAGGCAATCAATTGTTTTAGGAAACAGGATCACCCTCCCCCCGCCTCTACACACACAAAAATTCTCCAGGAATTACCAACATCTAGAAGGAAATTCATTGAAGGCTAGATAAGATGATCCAAGAAGCCATTATTGCCACTGAACGGACTCGTGTTAGTTACCATTAGAAGAAGTACAGATAATCACTACGGAGTAGAAGTTGCCACTACAATGAGCTGTATTTTGTTCTTGACTTTTACAGAAATCTCTGTAGAAGAAAGTGAGCTGGATATTTCTAATCTCCTCACTCTCACAATTATACAGAATCCAGGTATGTTTTTCATCTACAGATTCTGACACATTAAACACAGTGATCTTTCCTCCCTAACGCTCCTCCTTTTGCATTTTACTTTCTTTTTGTCAATCTGAGTGTTTCCAGGGCTGTGAGCAATGAACTTTCCATCAGCCACGTTTTCACCTAATTAACCCCCTTGATTACAATAATTAGTATTGATTCACTCTTTGAAAGACTTCCTAGGTGTTGGAGCACAAATCTGCACTTGCTATAAAGTTCTAGATATGCATATGAATCGAAATGCTCTCTTTTGTTTCTCAGCCCTAAAAGGAGACCTTGCAAGTGTATACGCTCACTGGAGAAAAGGAACACTGCCAGGTTTCCTTTGGACACAGAAAGGAGTATTAATATACCGAGGTTACAGATCTCAGTCTGTGGTCCTCTGAACATGTCTATGTGAATATTCCCCAGGTTCATGGTAAAGGAGCTTAGGGACAAGTGCACACTCTGTTGAAAGAAACCATTGTCCCAGCTGGAATCTTTTTACCATTCCCTTTCTGCAGGTCTGGGCTTAGAATTACATTTTATTTGGACATGTGTTTAGGACACTATCCCAGGGCATCATTGCACATGAGAGGCTCATAGGAGGCTACAGATTACATATCCTGCTACTGTTGTAGGAATAGATGTAGACAAGTTTGCCAGCTTGGGCAACATCACACCATCCTTATTAGGCTAAAGGAAAAAAAAAACAAACATCTGTATGTTGGATGCTGGGATGGGACAGTCTCCAATTTCTGGAAGCTGGTCATGGATCCAACCGCCGGAAAAGCAAACAAAGTGAGAAGAGATTCCCCTTGTTTCTGGACCTATCTGTGACCACCCCAGAATTAAAGTGAATAGACCACAGTTAGATAATTGGTCATTTAGTCAAAAATTCAACATGGAGGTTTCCAAGTGACTTCTTTATCTATGTGCTACTGAGCTAGAAAGCACAGAAGACTACTTTCCTCCCAAGCCACCAAAAAAAAAAAAAAAATTGACATGCAACGTTTGTTTTGGGATACAGATTTCCTGAGGAAGCAGAATCTGGGTGTTGCTGGTAACAGTGCTCCCTCAGATATAAAGCTTCACCAATTACCTTTTACGAGCTCCTCCTAAAAGCAATTATTGCTATACCCGATGGAATGAGCAGTTCAGATCTCATTGGAAGTAAAATAACATAATAAGCATGCATTTAAAATCTACTCTATTCACAATGGATAACTTTAAAAACATTATTATACTGCACATATATGTTTTGGGTTCACCTACGCTTTGAAAATATTGTCCACAGAAAAATCTCTACTTGAGAAGGCAAGTCTATGTAGCCGATAACATTTGTTTTAATAATTCTGTATTAACTATTTTCTAACATTTCAACTAAAGTTTAAAAAAATTGAAATTAATGTCCAGACTCTAAAAACTAGCTAATGCTTCATAACTGTGTTTTCATAACACATCTTGTTCCTTATTTACTGAGAACATCACTAATTTGAACCAAAAAATAATCCAACAGAAAATATTTGTGACTATTTTTTAAAAAACCTTGCCCTTTAAAACAATTTTCTTTCTGTTTTTCAAAATTAGGTCCTTAATCTTTCTCTGTACATTTACTAATATATTTTGATATACTGCTCTGCTACAAACAGCTAATTAAGCAAAACACCAGAACGTTAGATAAGATATATTCTTCACGGAAATCAACCTTGGTAAAATGATTTTCATGTAAATCAATTATCACCTACTATTTAGAGCCAGTTTTTTTCTTTGTAATGTGGGAATATAAATGGTTTCAATATTTGAGAAGTTTGAAACAGATTTTTCCATTTTCTCTTTCTAAAGTATCACTGTTCTCACCTTAGAAACCAAAGCTTATCTTATAAAATGAAAGATAGCTGAAGATATGAGACATGTTTTCCCTGCATAGAAATGCATTTTATGAGGATATAAGCATAAATCAAAAATCAACATATTCCAGAGAGACCTTTAACTTAACAACTTAATAGGCTATATAATAATAGTTTGTGACCAAATTTATATGGGCAAAAGTTCTCATTTGTCCTTGAATTTCTAAAGTGTTTATCTACAGGGAAGGGTAGAGAGTAGAAATTATAATTTACCTAAACATTAAAAATATTCCTCCTAACTTCTCTTTCATGCTACATTCCAGAAGTCCACCAAATAGGAACACTTAAAATCCCTAAGTATTAAATACCGTAGATGCAGGTCTGATCACAAAGCATTTGCCAGAATGATAATGGCATTACAAGCATTCTCAATCAATAAGTTTTCTTTCAGTAGTTAACAGAGAGGTAAGCAATAAATCTCTAACTTAATCCAAGCAATACAGTAGCAAAATGCAAAAAGCTCTATGAACGGTAGCTACTAAATTTTTTAAAAGCACAAAACCACAAACAAGCAGTTCTAAAAGCTCTTCATTCTGTATAGTCTATACAAACAAGATTATAGGAGATAAAGAGGGTGTTGAGAAAGAAAAAAAATAAAGCCTCAGACATGCATTAAGCTAGTTTGACAGCTCCATTGTTCAACCGGTCCCATTGTCAGACCCAAAGATGTATTCAGTGCTACAATGTCTGCTAGCAAATAAACAAAAGACTACATTTTTCAAAGCAGGATGCCAATTCTATCATAATTCTCTCTCTGCTTCCCAAAAGGTCAGTGGTGCCTCCTTCTTGGTATGTGACAGAACCCCCAGCACAGATGCAGGAAACAAATATTTGCTTTCAATACAGGGACTCAGGACGCCATGCAAGAACAGGGGTCCCCAAGCAGGTACACATTTTGGCAAACAGGATAAAGTGATCCAAACCTGGTAACACAGGAGGACTATTTAGGTAGGCTAAGTCCAGATTAGAGCGGTATTTGGAATTCAAGTCTAATATGGAGTCTCCTCAACCCCTTTTTCGGTGATTATTCCACGCAGAGTGCATAATAATGAAAGAGGCTTAGACATTGCAAAGGAAAAGACGAACTAAGACCCAGATTCGGAGCCCTTAAAATTATCCACTAGCCACTCACAAATAGCCGTGAGCAAATACATGAGATGCTTTCAAAAGGCAACTAGTACAAATAGAACTCACGGCAGTCCTCCGCCTTTGCTCTCGCTTGCTCTCTCTTTCTCCCAATCTCTTGGTCTCAATTTCATCTCCCTCTCTCTCTCTCTCTCTCTCTCTCTCTCTCTTAGATTCTTTTCTTCCCCCTTCTCTCCTAAGGTAAGGAAGCTACTTGATTCGGTGCCTGATCATTGTCTCCGCCAGCTCTAGAAACTAGAAAAGCATACATGAAAAACAAAGGACACAACAACATACCTTAAAAGCAGCTCTTCATTTCTCATAGTAACAGCGGATTTGGGACAGCGCATGCTTTCTGCACTGATGGTCTCAACAAAAGCCAGTTCAGAAGTACGCTCAAACATCAATGCCACAGTCGCTGCTCACTAATGCGCCCTCTCTCCCTCTCTCTCTCTCTCTCTCTCTCTCTCTCTTTCTCTCTCTCTCTCTCTCTCTCTCTCTCTCCCCACTCTCTTCTCTAGTCAAACGCTGAATAGCAGAGCAAAGGGACTCCTGCAGATTCACTAAGTAGAAATAATCCTCTCTGACAAGTTATGTTGTCTATGCATATTTTTTACACTAATACACTGTACTACCTATAGGGGTCTTGTTTGCATTCACTCAAGCCCGGCTGGTATTAGTTCACCTAATTATCATCTTAAAAAAAAATTTTTGGAAAGAAAAAAGAAATAAGCAACTCATTTACCTTTTTCTTCTACATTTAATAGCAAGATCGATTTCACAGTTTCCTTTTGCTACCAACTACCAGCAAGCTTTGCACATCATGAACGGAAGATTGGGATGCGTCAGTGTGCCAAAAAGAATTTTTGCCTCTCTTTTCTGGGACACTGCATTCACAGTTGGATTCACCGTTTCTCTTCTCTTGTCCTCAGGAAGAGTGACAAGGTCAAGACCCTTAGCCCCACCCTGGGTCATCGATGCAGAGGATACAGATCGGGGACTTGGAAATATTTTAACTCTGTGTACACCACAGTTCTCATAAATCAGAACATAATTCAGCCAGAGCATGGGATCCAAAGGAGACAGGCAATGCAAAGATTGTTTGGTCGCATCAAAGTCCCAATCAACACAGGGGTGTCATCCTCAAAAGACCAATGAGTTGCTCCTCTCCAAAATAAGAAAAACCTACTTCCCTATTTTATTATACTCACCAGACTTTGCATATACAGTTAGCCAAGGGAAACATGCATTGCACTTGTTTATTGGAATTAGAAGAATCCCACGCACCTTAGTCAAGTCAAAATAGCAAGTTAAACGTACACACAGAAAAGATAAGATGCCATAGACTGAACAATCAGTCATCAAAAGTGCAAGCTAAGGCACCATTCCAGGAGGTCTGTGCTGATCTGAAGCCAAGAACGCTCTCAGCTTGGATGGAACAACAGAGAACAGTTCAAAGCACACCTGGGTCACTGAATACTGATCTCACTCCCATTTTCCATCCCTACAACCGCCACCTCTGAGATTATCTGGATGCAAAGCATTAGTGGGAATAATAGTAGACAAGGGAAAATAATGATGGACTCTGCTGCCCAGCTATTTGAAGATCTGGAACACACCCCAGTGTCTCGCTAGATCTCTGACCTCTGCTCTTGGTCTTGGCTTTGCACAGCTAGGGAGATGGAGGTGTTCTCAAGGGGCTTGGAGAGGTGAAGGTTTTTCATCCCTGCTACATAATAATCTTGCACAGTGTATCCACTGAACTTAAAGCAAATAAGCGAAAGATAGCAGTCACCATGTCTGTTTCTAGACGGCAACAAGAAGGCGTGATGACTCACTCGACAAAGGTCAAATTATGAGATGAGAGCCTTGTCCCTAAAACAACCCCGGTTTTACATATCCTTGCTTCATTATAACATATGGAAGTTAGGTAGTGATTATATAAAAATGAGCGACCCTGCCAGGGAATGATATCACATAAAATCTAAGATGTTCTTTTGAAGTAAGACAAAGCATCACATAAATGAGCTTGGAACCAGCGAGACCTTAGGGAGACAGAGTTGGAGCCTTCTCCCCTCCTGACTTGTGCTGAGTGCTGAGGCAGAAGTCTTTTCACCTCTCTGTGCTCTCTTGGCCCCAGCAGTGAAGCCGGGGGCCAATGACTGCTAATTTGTTTTAAAGCACGTGGGGAGCCTGTAGTGAAACTGGGTATGTTTAATCAGTGCAAATATTAATGGAAAGTAGAACTATTAGACTGACATTAGCCTTGGGTTTTGTCTAACAGAGAAAAGTAAGAATATGCTACTCGGAGACAAAACCCTTTTCTGTGTACTTCCGTTCAATGTCTAATGGCAGCTGCACCATGAGACAAGTACTGACATATAACAACAATGCATTTGCTTATCCATAAATAGATTCTTAGCCTTGGGAGCCCATGCTGCGGTATATGGGGCTATTTCCCTACTTTAAAATAAATTGTGGATCTATAGTAGGAATGACTGGAACTGAACCAAACCAATAAATATTTTATACTCTCTCTACTTCCTTTTTAGCCTAGGGACCTAAATAATGAGAAAGCTATTGAGGTAAGAGTTTAGGACTCTTACCAAACTCCACTAAGGTGTCAGACAGAGGGTCTTACCTCCACCAGCTGCATTGTTCAAGTTGTGGTTGTAAAGATGAGGAATCGGAAGAAGCCATGTTGTTTATAACATTTACATATTGTGTAGGAAATCTTTGGCCACCCCCCCCAAATCCACATCAAGTGAATCTGTGCACTTCTTCATACACCCAACAGAATATCTTTCCTTTAGTTGGCAATTAAATATTGGTTAAATAAATAAATATTTGTGAAATTTTAGTGGAAGCGTGAATTTGTTTTTAACCACTGGAACTGCAAGAAGAGGACTATTTTTATTATCAAAACGCAGTATTTTTTGGAAAAATCTTTTGGGGGTACACAGACAGGTTTGTTACCTGAGTATGTTGCACGATGGTGTGGTCTGGGCTTCTATTGAACCCAGAACCCAAATAGTGAACATGGTACCCAGTGGGTAGGCTTTCACCCTTGCTCCCCTCTCTCCTGCTCCTCTTTACGAGTTCCCAGGATCTGTTGTTCTCGTTTTTATGTCTGTGTTTACCCAGTGTTTAGCGCCCTTATTTTTAAAAAAAGTGTCATTTCTTTAAAAATAAGTGGAAAAACAAACAAACAAAATTTCCATTCTAATTCAGCCACTGGTTGGCACAGATGATAACATTGAGAAATTCCTTTTATGCTATTCTATTTTACATTTCAAGACCTTTGACATTTAATTCCCACAATAACACAGTGGGGCAAGCAGATGTGGTTCCCTTACCCGCCTCAGCTGCGAAAGTTCAAGGGCAGAACTGTGGAGTGGCTCACCTACAGGAGATGCGGTAAGGACCAAGCTTGGGCGCTCAGTACTGACGGGAGGGCAGGCCTCTGTCTACAGCAACACAAGTAACCTGATATGCACAGAGGTTCCTAGACATACCCTGCAGGCATGGTCTTCAAGGCGTGTTAGGTGTAATGAATCTTATACTCTCCTAATGTGACAGTTAAAAGGTTGTGGGCTGGGCGCAGTGGCTCAAGCCTGTAATCCCATCACTTTGGGATTGCCTGAGCTCACGGGTTTGAGAATAGCCTGGACAACTTGGTGGAACCTCATCTCTATAATAAATTAAAAAAATAGCTGGGTGTGGTAGCATGCACCTGTAGTTCCAGCTACTTGCAAGGCTGAGGTGGAAGGATCTCCAGAGCCCAGCAGGTTGACACTGGGGTGGCTGTGAGCGGATCACTAGACTCTAGCCTGGGCGACAGAGTGAGACACCAACTCAAAAAAAAAAAAAAAAAAAAAAAAAGGCCTTAGATTGATTCAAAGCTGTCTATATCCAAAAAGACATATTATACTATACAAATTAAATTTTTAGCAAATAACACAAACTTGATGAGGGAAGAACTAGAAAAGTGTTGCCAGGTGAGTATTGGTCATGAGCTAAGAATCAGCCAACTTCTTGGTTTTTCCAGATATGAGTTTTCCAAAAATTGTTAGAAAGGTAAATTATTGATGCATTTATTTCTGTGATAGATCATTTCCAGGATAAAGAGCTAAATTTCCAAATGCAACATTAATGACTCTAAGTTATTTCTGGCTTCTATGCCTTGTCTTTACGTGTTGACTTTACATTGCAAAAGTAACAGAAATACCATTTCAGTGGAAGTATGTAATATGAATGTGCTGGGCTTAGCAGAGAAGAACGCTCCTGATAAGGACAGGGCACAAGAAAAATCTAGCCTGCCTCACAGAGCCACATCCTAAAAGGACAATTCCAGAATGTTGTGGCACCAAGGACATTAACTCTTTCTAGCCGTTCATTTTAGATTCCAAGAACTGCCAGGCTTAACGAAGAAACATCTCCTATTGCTACAGAAGATGGGAAGGGTACACAGAGAATCTGTAAGGTAAATAGGAAGTAATGATCAAAGTCTAAAAGAAATGAATTTTCAGCATCCTAAGTGTGGGACACGTAGTACAGGTTCAGTAAAGTTGAAAAATACATGTGTGAATGGGTGGGTTTTCTTTCATTCTGCTGATATCATGGAGAAGACACAAAGTTCCTCTGACCCAGATCTGTCAACCTCAGAGGGTCTCTGTGGGTGTACTAGAGGCAAAATGTGCAGTCTGCACAAGTGGACAAGCCCAGGGCAGCACCAGAGACCGGAGCTGAGAACGAACAGTTCTTCCAGACCCCAGCAACCCCGCCTGCCTGGGGGAAAAAAAATCTCTAAAGCCACAAAGTCACAGGTATCACAAATCACTACTTGAAATAGGAAACTGACGGTTTAAAATAAAACCTCAGTAGCATTGGTAAAGAAAGGGTTTGATAGTAATCTGAGAAAGTTTGTCAGATGAATTCCTTTCACCTGAACACTTGCAAATTACCTTCAGGTGGGGCGCAGCGGCTCAAGCCTGTAATCCCAGCACTTTGGGAGGCCGAGGCAAGTGGACTGACTAAGCCCAGGGGTTCGAGACCAGCCTGGGCAACTTGGTGAGACCTCGTCTCTACAGTATATCAAAAAATTAGCTGGGCATGGTAGCATACACCTGGGGTTCCAGCTACTTGAAAGGCTGAGGCAGAAGGATCGCCTGAGCCCAGCGGATCGATGCTAGGGTGGCTGTGAGCGTGCTACTGCACTCCACCCTGGGCGACAAAGTGAGATTCTGACTCAAAAAATAAATAAATAAATAAAAGGAAAAGAAAAGAAAAGGAAAATTACCAGCCGGGCTCAGTGGCTCAGCCTGTAATCCCGCGCTTTGGGAGGCTGAGGTGAGTGAACTGCCTGAGCCCGCGGG
>NW_007252100.1:1348190-1368582 GCF_000164805.1 Carlito syrichta
CAGTCTGGGTGACAGAGTGAGACTCCAACTCAAAAAAAAAAAAAAAGAAAGAAAGAAAATTACCTTCAGGTCACCCACCCTTCCACCCTCTTTACTTCCTTTCTTCCTTTTTTTTTTTTTTCCCAGACAGGGTCCCCAGTGTGTCACCCAGACTAGAATGCTGTGGTACAATCATAGCTCACTGCAGCCTCAACTCTTGGGCTCAAGGGATCCTCTCATCTCAACCTCTTGAGTAGTGGGATTATAGGCACGTTCCACCATGCCCAGATATTTTAGTTTTTATAGATATGGGGTCTTACTATGTTGGCCAGTGTGGTCTCAAACTCCTGGGCTCAAGTAATCCTCCCACCTTGGCCTCCCAGAGTGCTGGGATTACAGGCATGAACCACTGCCCAGCCCCAAGTCACACTTTTGAAGCAGAAACAGCCATCCCAGTGACAAACCCAGGGGCTTAAATTCCAAATAGACCTTTCTTCCACAAAATGTAGAATTATTTACTCATTTTCAAAATAGAAATGCTTACCAGGATGAGCAAGGTATAGAGATATCTAATGAGTAAGAATCATTGGAAAGCCCCTTTAAATGGAGAAGTGTCATATTTATCAATAAGTAGGTATAAATAATAAGTCATAACATACTTAGAACTCCACGAAGCCACTTGAAAACAGGTACTAGATCAATGTAAGAGGTATTATTATAAAGCCTAATAATGATTGCCTGTTGTAAATAAAGGCAGACACTAAGAACTGACTTTAGAGAATAAGGTCTTTGTGGGTAGTGAAGGGTCCATTGAAGACAAAAAGAAGAAAGCAGAGGATTTCCCGGTAAAATAGATGATGATAAATTAGCTGGGCATGGTGGCACACACTTGTAGTCCCAGCTACTCAGGAGGCTGAGGCAGGAGGATCACTTGAGCCCAGGAGTTTGAGGCTGCAGTGAGCTATGACCTTACTACTGCACTCCAGCCTGAGCAACAGAGTGAGAGACCCTGTCTCAAAAAAAAAAAAGACAAGAAATAGACTATCATAAATAACCTGGTTGATAAAATAACAAGCATTTGTTGTAGACTCTAGGGAAATAGCAAACAACATATTCACAACAGAGTGTCATTTTTGGCCTAATGCTTTGCCAAGTGCCACTTTTACACAGATAGGAAACCTTGAGAAGGCCGCAGGCACAGGTGAATATACAGAAGTCAGGCATAAACAGTTAGATAGAAAATGGACCAAGTTAATTCTTGCCATTTCTAAGGGAGACAGAAGCACAAGCAACCTCCTTTCTTGCCGTTCAAACTGCTCAGTCAGAGAACCAATGTAACTTGACCATTATCCATGCATCCAAAATGCCAGTGTAGAGTTAGTTTGGTGTCCTTGGAAAGATCTGGAATCCTGAGAAGTAAACAGCACACCCTTAACAAAGACCTCAGTGGAGCAGATTGGCCTTCCTTTCTGGAAGATGAGCTCAATATGTGAATTCACATGATTGGATGACAGAAATGAAAGAGAAACCCAGATAGTATAGGAAAGAGGATTTTGAAACTTGTAACACATTAACAACTCTTTTTATTTTATTTTATTTTTAGAGATAGGGTCTTACTATATGGCCCAGGCTGGACTGCAGTGGTGCCATCATAGCTCACTGCAACCTCAAACTCCTGGGTTCTAGCAATCATCCTGCCTCAGCCTCCTGCGTTACTGGTACTACAGGTGCACACAGTCGTGCTCTGCTACTTAATACATTTTTTTTTGAGATGGGGGTCTTGCAATGTTGCCCAGACTGCTCTCAGACTTGACCTCTTTTTTTTTTTTGAGTTGGAGTCTCACTCTGTCGCCCAGACTGGAGTGCAGTGGCCGCTCTCGGCCACCGCAGCCTCGACCTGCTGGGCTCCGGCGATCCTTCCGCCTCAGTCTTCCAAGTAGCCGGAATTATAGGCATGCACTACCACACCCGGCTGATTTTTTGATTTATTGTAGAGATGAGGTCTCGCTGCCCAGGCGGGTCTCGAACCCGCGGGCTCAGGCAATCCACTCACCTCAGCCTCCCAAAGGTGCGGGATTACAGGCTGAGCCACCGAGCCCGGCCCAAACTTGAACTCTTGATACCAACGTGTTGGGATCATAGGCATGAGCCACTGCACTTGGCTCACTGCTCTTATAGAATACTCAAGAACATTCAGTGTTACGTTTCTTGGTATATCACTCTCTGAAATTAAGTTATTCACTTATTTACTTGTTTATTGTCTGCTTCTTTTATCTGAATCTAAGTTGCATAAAAGCAGGGACTTTCTCCATTTTATCCTCACTTTAGAATGGCATGTGATATGTGGTTGACACTAAAACACTTGTCCAATGGATGAATTTCTTTGGGATGCATTCCTCATACGTTGCCTAGTCTCAGTGGCTTACAGTTATTTCATATAATTTGTGAGATACTGACCAAGCTCAGCGAGGAGTCGTCATTAAGTGATTTGGCTAGAACCAGCAGAGACAAAGATTAGGTAGGTCCTGTTCTTAACATTAAGGACTTTATATATTCCCTGACATAGAGTGATAACCTTGATGTTTACATAATTTTCTTTTTTTTCTGAGATAGTGTCTCATTCTGTTGCTCAGGCTGGAGTACAGTGGTGCCAATCATAGCTCACTGCAGCCTCAAACTCTTGGGCTCAAGCAATCCTCCTGCCTTGGCCTTCCAAAGTGCTGGGATTGCAGGCATGAGCCACCACTCCTGGCCAATTTTTTTTTTTAACACGTAAAGCATAATTTATATGGGTGCATAGAAAATAAAATGATAAAACTGTATATATACTTTATTTTTTTTCCATCAGTGCTGAAGTTGGGGAGTTGGTAATTTGCAGGCAGATAGGATAAGGCACTGAAGTTGAGTTGGGTAGACAAGACTTTCAGAATTAGGGATAATGGGAGCAGGAGGGTAATTTTTATGGTGTTTTGAAAGAAAGCAAGTGTCTCTGTGGGCAAGAAGTAGAAGTCAGTCTAATTCTCACTTTATTTATTTTCAGTACTAAATCTACTTCGTGTATTTAAGGCTTTAGTTGATGGTGCCACAGCCCCAAGTGCTGGGGTCACCACAATTCTCCCTGGGTCAGCCCGCACCCTGCTTTCTTCTCTCCTCACTGAGATTCCCCAGAGACTTACAACAAGAAGGTTCTATCTGGTCTTATTAGGAATATATTAGTTCCACCTCTGCTTGCTATTAAAAATAAAACAGTAGAAGCTATTAAATGCCACCCACATTTCCTTAAGTCCGTTCCCAATGAGATGGATCCTCAATTTTCAAAGTGTATCAATTTGGTTTTACATTGCAGGGATAGACATTAAGCATCACTTCGGCTTCCCTATTCCTATTAAATATGTTAATATTGTTGTGGTGTAAATGGCAAAAGTCATATGCACGTGACTAAGTCATGCTCCTCAAAAGAAAGTCCCTGGCAGGTCTCTAGAGGCCAAAGGTGTCATGGAGACCAGGCAGAGGGTAGCCTGGGGCCAAGTGTGAAAGGACACTGTGTTGTACACTAAAGACTTTGGCAACAGGAAGTCATGGAAGGTTGGAGGCTCTAGAAAGAAAACTCTGGTTTCAGTATGGTGCGTGAAACAAAACTTGGAAGAGTTTGGAGACAGGGAGGAGGGGCAGTTGGGAAGCCACCACAGAAGTTCAAGAAGAGATACGGCTTCAGAGGGAGGGTCTCCTCTTCGTTGACCACAGTCCACTTGCTGGGCTTGTGTTGAGTCCCTCGATCATCAGAGTCATGTGGTACCTCATCCCTCACGTTATACAAGTGAGGAAGACTGAGGGCCTGAGGAGATGAAGACCCCAGCTGACAAACTCATCCTGTGGCCATGACGGGTGTCAGGTCTAGCTCTTGTTACTCCCCGTTGCCTGGGCAGCAATTATAGAGAGAGAGAAGAGCGGTCAGAAGATATTTTCATGGTAAAACCATCATGTGGACAACAGAGTGGGTAGAGTGAAGACAGCTGAGGTGATGGCGATAATTCTGACGTTCCCAACTTGGACAACTTGGCAAATGCTGATACCACCGACCAAGAAGGCAACCAAAAAGGTAAAATAGGGCAGTTGAAGGAGAGAGCTTATTCTGCTGAGAATAAACTGAGCTTGAGATGCCCGCAGGCAGATCCTCTGAGGAGAGGCAGTTAGAGATTCTGCAGTGGAGATCAGCCAGGAAGAGAGTTGAGGGTGAAAAATGAGAATCAGACCAGGACTAGAACCCCAGGGGCAAATTAAAAAAATCTTGGAGGGAGCAAAGGAAGATGCTTTTTTAAAACAAAGGGCCAAACCCATCACAAAAGGGTTTAGGCCTAGTTGGAGTGAGAAGAGGTATGTGTATAAAGTTATGAGTTACCTTGCCGTGCGGGATATCATGAATTATTTATTTGGATGCCAAATGAAAAACGAGACAGTACAAATAAGAGGCAGAAAGTTTTAGAAGCCAGTTGGGAACTGGGGCAAGAACCCTGGAAGGCAGCCTAGTCTTATAAGGAAGCAGGCTACTTCTGTGTGGGCATATTTGCTGAAAAAGGACGTGGGGGCAGGGGCCAGGAGGTAGGAGGTAAGAGGCAGAGGTAGATCCTAGGGGTCAGAGCAAATCCCGGCTTGCGCAGGCTCTAGTCAGACATGCAGCTGCTGGCCCTGACTTCTGAGATACAACACCTGCTATTCTTCACCCACCTCCTCTATAACCAAAGTAAGAATAACAACAACAACAACGACGACAGAGATCAGGGGTGGGGTCAGGGGGACCACGTTTAGCTTTCTGGACCCTCAAAGGCTTCCAGTAGGCTGACTGGATCCAATATTTCACAAAAACAACAGCAAAAGTAGGTTTTGTAGGTGTCTGTGAATTTTGCCAGATAAGAATTCTTTTTAAAAGTTATAAGAAATTATAGACTCTAGCCTCAAATAAAATTTCCTGGGTCAATCATTTTACACTCAAAACTTTCTTAGAAAATTATTTTATATATACTTATAGGAAGGTATACATTAGTGTTTAGTGCACAGAATTTGCAGACTGAAGTTAACCATGCAATCAGTACCCAGATCCAAAAAACCTCATGTCTATTTTTAATGCCACAACCAACGCATCATTTGATGATCATAAATGTGTAGATGGGCCTTCATGCCTGTAAGTTAACATTGCCAGAGACGATGAAAATCTGTTGATCAGTTATACCTTCTCTAGAACCCAGCTACTTCCTCCCATCGGCACTATCCTAGTTCAGAACACCAGACCTTCTAAAAATATCTCCCTGTCGCTAGTCTTTTCGGTTCTGATCCATGCATCCATTTCAGCCAGGGTTATTTAATATCAAAATATGGCCGTAGTTGTCTCCAGCTTGGAACCCACATAATCTGGCTCCCAAGACCCACCTCCACCTCCAACTCATCTCTTTGTCTCCTGGCCACACTACACTCTTTGCCCCCAGACTTCTTCCAATTCCTCAAATCCACCATTTTCTTGCACTTTTGTTCATGCTGCTTCCTTTTGTTCATGCAAAACTCTCCAATGGTCCCTACCCCCTCACTGGGTTTATTTCTGTGTATCCTTCAGGGCTCGTCTTAAATATCAAAGTGCTGAGCACAGAAATAGGTGCTCAAAAATACTGGCTGGCTGAGTGCATGAATAAGTCAAGGACATCATCTCAGGAGCAAAGGAACTACAAAGTTGTCATAACATAGTCACATTTTTTTTAAAAAGCATTTTTTAAAAAATGTGATGAACTAAGCAGTCACATTTTTTTTTTTTTGAAGGATTACAATGTTAGTTATCTAAAATTCCATTCCACTATGAAGGATTCAAAAGAGGCATAAGACATGGCTCCTGCCCTTAAGGAACTTGTAATGGAGTTAGAAAGACACAACTTATGTATGTAAAACAGAACAATACAGTAGCGTCTCCTGCTGTGGGATTTCATGAGCCATGAGAACTCTGAGGAATGACTGTAAGAATTGGCTGGAGGAACCAGAGGGGCTTTCATGGAGAGGGAAGACAAGGAATCTTGAAGGACTCGCCTTCATTGGGGTAGGACATGGAGGGAAAGTGAGATATTCCATGCAGAGGAGACCTGACTGATGGTATGTTATATGGGGGATGGTGAAAGAAAGCCTAAATAGGCCATGTTTGGTGGCTCAGCCTGTCATCCCAGCGCTTTGGGAGGCCAAGGCGAATGGATTGCCGGATCCCACAGGTTCGAGACCAGCCTGGGCAACTTGGCGAGACCCCGTCTCTAAAATAAATCAAAACATTCGCTGAGCGTGGTAGTGCTTGCCTGTAGTTCTGGCTACTCGGAAGGCTGAGGCGGAAGGATCGCCGGAGCCTAGCAGGTCGACACTGGGGTGGCCACGAGTGTGCCTCAGCACTACAGCCTGGGCGATGGAGTAAGACTCCGATTCAAGAAAAGAAAGAAAACCGAAATAGAACAGCATGGATGAACAGAGGTGGAAAAACAGACACAAAGATGAGTGAGGCAGGATTGCAAATCTTGTCAATTGAGCAAAGGAATCTGGATTCAACATAGTAAATGATGGAGATCCCGTGTCATATCTGGATCCATAACTAGGAATCTCCTCTGAATATGTCAATGAGAAATTAAAAGCTGATAGCTGACGGGTAGACCAGGATGTGCCCAAACAAACATGAGCAATTCTCGCAGAATGTAAAAATAATCTGAATTTGAGATCATGGTGGAGCAAGAGAAAGAAAGGACACTCTGCAACCACAAAATAATTAAATTCCTCCTTCTCAGCCAGGCTCCGTGGCTCAGCCTGTAATCCCGTGCCTTGTGAGGCTGAGGAGAGTGGATTGCCTGAGCCCACGGGTTCGAGACCCACCTGGGCAACTCAGCCAGACCTCATCTCTACAATAAATCAAAAAATTAACCAGGCATTCGTGCGCCTGTAGTTCCAGCTACTTGGAAGGCTGAGGTGGAAGGATCGCCGGAGCCCAGTAGGTCGAGGCTGCGGTGGCTGGCGGCGGCCACTGCACTCCAGTCTGGGTGACAGAGTGACACTCCGATTCAAAAAAAAAAAAAAAAAAAGAAAGAAATTCCTCCTTCTCCCAAATGCTTCTTCACCACTGACATCCCCGATCCTTCTTTCACCTTCCTGTTGCCTAGACAATAACTACCAGGATACCTGTGCTAGTCAGCTGGGGCTGCCACAACAAAATACCACAGACTGGGTGGCTTAAACAATAGCCATTTACTTCTCATAGTCCTAGAGGCTAGAAGTCAAGACCAAGGTGTCAGCAGGGCTGGATGCTCGCGAGGCACTACTCCTTGGCTTGCTGATGGCCTTATCTCTCTGCCTGACTGTTCCTATCATCTTATAAGGACACCAGGCCTACTGGATCGGGGCCCCACACTTATTACCTCATTAACCATAATTACATCCTTAAAGGTCCTATCTCAAAATACAGTCACATTATTTGAGTACTGGGGTTAGGACTTAATACATTTTGTAGAGGGTACATTTCAGTGCATAACACAAAACTTTCTGAAAACACCCAATCCAGGACTATCCTCCACGTCTTTAAAACCGCCGTAAATTCATGGAGCACAAACCCTACAGCTAAAATAGACCTCTTCCAACTCCCTAAGATGGCCCACCATACCCTTGGCATACATTCCCCTTTGCTGCCACAAGTTAAATAACTTGAACTTTGACTAGGAGTGTGTTCCTTGTGGCTTTGGCTGTTGGGCTTCCATACCAGAACCTTCCATGATCCTAAGGCTTACCTTTCTCATGCTTTGTGTCTGCCTAAATTACCTCCTGGTTAACTTCTGCTCATCCTTAAGGATTCTGTTCAAACATCACCTACTCCGAAAGCATTTCCTTATTTACTGTTTCTAGTGGTTAAAGCATTTCCTAATTTACTGTTTCTAGTGGTTAAAGTAGATGCATCTTGCGATGGCTTTGTAATGTGTCAACTTGGCTAGGCTGCATCTCCGAAAATTCCTTGTGGCTCACTACTGATTTGAAGGACAGAAGGGAAGCACTAGTGACACTGCAGCGCAGACACACACCGTTGCTGACCTGCTGACTAGCTTCTGCTGGTGTGAAGCAGCAGCCAGTCCTGCAACTGTGCTGCCTTCCTCTGGATCCTCCCTAAGTTTCTCTGACTTCTGGGTCAGGTGTGTGCTTAGCTCTGTCACCAAGATCACAAGAACCTTACAGAGGCAAAAGCAACAAAAACTGATAAGTGTTTCAGTCCATCCTCAAGGAATTCTACCTTGTGTTTGTGGGTTCTAGCCTTCTTTTCATCTCCCCCACTTGACCATCTTTCTTTCTTGACAATTTGGCTTATGGACTTCAAGTTTCAGCATCAGATACAAAGAAAAAAATTTTTACAGAGACTGCTTAACCTACTTCCACAACTGTGTAAAGTCAAATCCCTGTAACAAATATCTAATCATCTATCTATCTATCTATCTATCTATCTATCTATCTATCTATCTATCTATCCATCCAGCTATCCAGCTATCCAGCTATCTAGCTATCTTTATCCATCCCCCATCATCTATCTATATTCTATCTATCCATTATCTATCTTTCTGTGTATCCATCCATCCATCACCCATCATCTGTCTATCTATATTCTATCTATCCATCATCTATCTATTGATCCTATTCATTCTGTTTCTCTGGGTGAATCCTTATTGAATCGCCTTTCCTCTGAAATTTTTCTCTTTACTTTCTCTAAACCTTGAATATATTTCTCTTGTACCAGATATCATCCTTTATTGTCATAATTTGTGTTGAATATTGTGCCAATTCTTCATGCCCTACCATTATCATGTGACTTTATACTATACTAGAGTGAGTGAAATAAATGTCCCCACTCCATGGATGTTGGGCTTGACAATGTGACTTGCTTCTGCCATTAAAATTCAGACATTATGTTACACGTGCTTGTGTGGTTTGGTTTGAGTTTTTCCATGTTGGAACCCATCTTGGGAAAAACATGCCCTAGAGAATCTTCTATACCTTCCACCTGGGTCTCAGAACACACAAACATGGAGAAGAACTGAACCAATCTAGTCTCAAGCTAAGCTCAGCTGACACACAGCCTGAAACAGAGCCACCCAGCCTAGATCTGTCAACCACTGTTGATCATCAACTCATAACCGTAACCATAAATGTTTATTGTCGCAAGCCACTGCACTGTGGAATAATTTGTATGTAGCCTTCCTGTAGCAACTGACTAGTACATTTGTTTTCTTGTATGTGCCGCCATTAAAGTGTTAGCTCCTTGAGATCAGGGACCATGATGAGAATTTTCATGAGTTCAATGCCTGGTAAGGTATCTGATACATAGTAGGTGCTCAATACATGTTTGTTGTATAATAGAATCAACAAATGACCAAATGATCGGAGAACCACAATGGAGGAAGGCATGGCAAGGTGGTGTTTTAGGAAGGAGAAACTGACATAGATGTGTAGGATAAAAGTAGGGAAATGAGTGGGGAATCAAGTAATAAGCATAGTGAGGTCTGTGTACAATTTATGGGATCAAAAGTTATCTGCCTTTTATTTTCAAGTGATTAAAGATTCAAGAGGCCACAGGGGTTCCATGTGACTCCAGTGATCTTTGAAGAGTACCTTTTCCACTCAATCAATTTTTGGGGGGCAGCTGTATAGTGCCCGTCTGTACCCATGTGTAATATTATGGAAGTTGACAAAAACGATGAAAAGCTTCAAGCTCCCCCAAAAGAAAAAAAAAATTACTGAACAGTAAAACTTTCCTATTCTTCCTCAGGTAACCTTATCTTGGTAGAATCATCTAATCTGATCCGGGATGCTTATCAACCCCCTGGATGCACTGATGCTTTTTGTTGGGGACAGGCAGATGTGACACCACATTTGAAACTCTCTTGACTCTTAGCCTGGTCACCAGAGGTCTCTGCAGCCCATTCTCTTCAGTCTCCTCAG
Organism: Carlito syrichta; assembly: GCF_000164805.1. Lineage (NCBI taxonomy): Eukaryota > Metazoa > Chordata > Mammalia > Primates > Tarsiidae > Carlito > Carlito syrichta. The sequence goes on from NW_007252100.1 coordinate 1,358,154, forward strand.
CAGCAGTCATCCCAACTGAGACTCTTGTCACATCCTCTTAGTGTGTGTGTCATGGGCCTGTCATTAGATTGCTCCTTAGGAGACAGCTTGAAGGATGCCAAGTTCATTAGCTGTTTTCAGTTGACCTTTGCAAGCCTTTTTATTACCTTGAACAAACAGCACACACATGCACACACGTGTGCATACACGCACAACCAGCACTGCAGATATTCACACGTAACACAGTGATGTTTTGGAGAACAAAGAGAGAGTCTGCATTTTGTTTGGTGTCAATCATAACCTGAGATTAAAGCTGCTGTTTTATGCATTCAAAAGTTACACCCGCCAAACTCTGGCTTTCTCTGTCTAAGCTCCGAACTTCAAAAGGAATACTTTATGGGGCGGGGGAAGTCCTCACACACAAACAAAACCACACACACACACACACACACACACACACACCTCAGAAAGAAGCTACAAGAACCAGAATGCATTTCATTCTCATTTCCATAAAGGAACGCCCAGGGCCAAAACACCTGTAAAATCATTCTTGGGTTGGGCAAAGCCACTGAGAACACAGACCCAAATGATGCCCAAATCATGTGGAAAGAGTAGAGAAATGTCAGTTGGTGTGTTTCTGAGCAGCTTATAGAATCCTACTTCCAGGCTGTTTCAGACTGAAACAAAACTTGTTGTATAACAATTATTTATCCAGAAATCTCTGGAAGATCATTTTCGTTTTTAGCCTATATTTAGCATCTTGCTACAAATGAAACTTCTCTAAATCATATACTGAATTCCCACTGAGCATATAATATTATACCACTAAAACTTTACCATTAAAATGCTCTTAATTTAGATGCCATTAACTCAGATTTAGTGATAATTTGGACATAGAATGTGATTCCCTTAAAAATAATGTTTATTGTTTTTAATGATTGTAAAAGCAATTCATGAGCACAGTCATGCTCAGAAATACAGACAGTGTAAAAAAAGAAAAATTATCACCACGTATATCAGACTAGGAAAAAATAGTCTAACTTTTGGTATATTTCCTCTTAATCATTTTCAATGCATATACTCGATCTTTTCATATCAAACGGTGGTTGTATTGATCAGAGTTTCAAATCATTTTCTGATACAACATGAGACATTTTGTCTCACATAAGTAATGCTTGTTAAAAATGCTTTCCAAAAATTGCGTATTACTTCATTTTACTGATGTCCCATATTTTATTTAATCATTTCCCTAAAGTTGGATATTAAAGGCATTCATAATTTATTACTTTTATAATATAGCATTGAGATGAAAATTCTTAAGTATGAATGTGTGTGGGCATTTCTGATTTTTCTTATGAGATAGAATTATTTTACATCTTAACACGGATGTCCAAATTGCTCTGTGAAGATTTGCAGTAGTTGGCATTCTCCCATGTACAAAAAAGCATGTGACTTGCCAGTCTCAAATGAGCTGTTACTTAGTTTTCAATTCGTAAATGTGATGGGTGATAACATGTTGCTTCACCGTTTTATTTGTATGTCTTTGAATACTAGTGAAGATAAATATTTCCCTCAATGTTTACTGTCTACTTTTACGGTCAGTTTATGTGTCTTGGTCATAAACTGGTTTTTAATTGAGTTGAAGCGGTTCGATATTTACTTCTGTATTTTAATTCTTGGGAAGGAATTTTCTTTTTCCAAGTCATAGTTTACTTTTAATGATGAAAAATGCTTTGGGGCTGTGGAGGCTGAGGAGAGAAGAGACTGAGGTGGAAGGATCACATGACCCAGGAATTCGAGACTAGCCTGGGCACCAAAGTGAGACTTCATCTCTGCAAAAAATCGAAAAATGAACTGGGCATGGTGGCACATGTCTGTAGTCCCAGTTACTAGAGAGGCTGAGACAGGAGGATCACTTGAGCCCAGGAGGTCAAAGCTGTAGTAAGCAACATGGTGAGACCATGTCTCTACAATAAAATAAAAAAATTAGCCATGCATGATAGCGTGTGCCTGTAGTTCCGCTACTTGGAAGGTTGAGGTAGAAGGATCACTGGAACCCAGCAGTTTGACACTGGGGTGGCCATGAGCATGCCACTGCACTCCAGCCTGGGCAACGAAGTGAGACTCCAGACATGCTAGACAAATTGAGACCCTTTCTCAAAACAAACAAACAAACAAAACAACAACAACAAAGAAAACTACCCAAAAAAATGCTTTTGGTATTGAATTTTAAAAATTTTTACATAGCCAAAGACTTTATCAATTGCTCTCATTACTTTATTGTTGACATAAAAGTCGTGCCCATCCTGAAAGTAGATTGATATTACCTTTGTATTTTGTTGATTTTTATTTTTGCCATTTGATTCTATTTGGGTGCATGGTGGGAGGTCAGGATTCAACCTGAGTTTTCCCTACTTCCTATGGTGGGAGTTTTACCAGTTTCATTTGTTCATGACCCTTTTTCCCAGAGGTCTTTGGAGGTAAGGTATGTGCTTATATATTAGGGTCGGGCCATTGAATCTGTTATTCCCTATGTTGGTTGCACACTGCTTTAATTATGAAAACGTGGTAGCTGTGTTTTACAGCATCAGCTATGGCAAGCGACCCTAACCATGACTCCTTTCAAAGGGAACTCCACGGGGAGGTTTAAAACAAATAATCTTGTCCACTGAAAATCACTCTACTATGATTTGAGTAGGTATATATTCGGAAACCTTGGATTAATTTGGGAAAACATAACATCTTTATGGTACTCACTCTTGCCACCCTGAAGCATGGGTTAACTCAAAATGTATTAAAAGAGAAATATTTTCTTTCACAGGGAGGACTTAATGTTCTCTCTAAGTAATTTCCACTTCTGTTACTACTGAAGGTAGAGTTGTTGATTTAAAAAATGTATTATGCAACCATAAAGAAGGACAAAATTATGAAAATTCACAGCAACTTGGATGGATTTAGAGTCTCTCACACTCAGTGATCTATCACAGAAACAAAGAACTGAGTACCACATGTTCTCACTCATAAGCGGACCCTGAACAATGATCATGATACTATAAGAAAGGAATTGGCAGTAGTGGGAAACTTCCAGGGGAGAGAAGTGGGGCACACTTCATCAATAAGGGAACCCGATCTCAAACCAGGTGGAGTGGGGACCAAACTTTACCTACACACAGACCATTAGTATACCTAACCCTGATTGTACCCATCTTTAAAATAAAAATTTTAAAAATCTTTTTAAAAACTCATCTTACATCTGTACAGATCTTTTAGTTTTTCCACTTTTTAATGGTTGTAGTCATCTCTTTGACAAATTATACAATTTTTATCTTTGTGTTTCTCATTAGCATACCTGTCATTCTGTCTCCATGTCATATTGCTATGAACAGACCTTCTAGAACATTAATGAATGAAGATAACCCGCATCCTTGTCATCTCTGGCTCTGTGGCTGGTTTGAGATAGCTGTCTTTCATTAAATTTTAAAAGTTTCTATGTATTCCTGGTTTTCTAAGAGGTTTTTTTTTAACCCCTTAAGAATAAAGGCTTTGGCCAGGCATGGTGGCTCAAGCCTATAATCCCAGCACTTTGGGAGACCGAGGTGAGGGGACTGCCTGAGCCCAAGGGTTCAAGAACAGCCTGGGCAACTTGGCAAAACCTCATCTCTACAATAAATAAAAAAAATTAGCTGGGTGTGGTAGTGTGCACCTGTGGTTCTGGCTGCTTGGAAGACTGAAGCAGAAGGATCACCGGAGCCCAACAGGTGGACACTGGGGTAGCCGTAAGATATGTGCTTATATATCTTTACTCCAGCTTGGGTGTCAGAGTGAGACTCCAACTCAAAAAAACAAAAAACCAAAAAACTCAAGAAACAAAACAAAACAGAAGAATAAAGGCTTTAATTCTATTAATTACCTATTGAGATAATTTATCTTTCTTATTGACTTACTGGGGTGATGCTATAGTATATGTAATATAAGCTAAAACTTTTCTTTGTTCTTGAACAAACCATAATTGGTTGTGGAGTATGGTTTTTTAAAAAGTACTCTATCTCTGAATTATGTCAGGAGTTTTAAGTCAAAACCTGATCTTAACTAGAAGTCTCAAAGAATCTGTAAGTTTGTTTTTCCTTTTTTTTTTTTTTTTGAGTAAAAAGTTAAGAGGTAAATGATGTAATTTGATGTTTTAAAGTTTAGGAAACACATTTAACACAGCCCTGTTATGACATGTTTGTTTTCATATAACATACTCCATTCAACTAAGTAGTATACGTATGCCTTAGTTTATTACAATATTTACAAAAATAGTTTACATTTGGGAAATTCTCCAATTTTAGAAATGACTGTTTTGAATTAGTGAGGTTTCAGTGCATTACCAGAAATGGAAAAAAAAGCTCTGAAGAGCTGTTACAATGTTTTCACTCCTGGCTGACTAGCTCTTTTAAGATTATCAACCATTTTGCTGCTTGAGTTTTGGAATCAAGATTCTTTGCTGCCTAGCCAATCTTAATTTCATTCATTAATACCTTGAGACATGTTCCAAGTAGCAGCATCAGATTGACATGGCGGTAGGAAAATGAGCGATCATCACTGCCAAGGAGTCTGTCCATGGCTGACCTTCAGAAAACTCCCTTGGTGACTTGTACCTTCTTCCCATAAAATAAACAATTTAGACACTTCTTCAGCATTCTCTTAACAGTTTCCCCAGTTGCTCCTTGGATGGCGCCTTCCTGCTCCTACCCAAAGTCCTTAGGGCTGGGACCCTGGCACCCTCGTTTTGTACACTCATATAAATACCCATGATATGTGGAACAGGAAGGCTTGACTATGTGTGACTAATGACTAACCTTTACTCTACATGTTCCTCTCAGCAAGTCTCGCCACCCCACAATAAGGCAGACATGGAGGGATCAGTCAAACTACCCATTCCAGTTGTGCCATTGTCACTTTAAGTGTGGTTTAAACCTTTTGAATTCATAAATTCAATTTCTTTTTTTTTTTTGAGTTGGAGTCTCACCCTATCGCCCAGGCTGGAGTGCAGTGGCGTGCTCACAGCCACCCCAGTGTCCACCTGCCTGGCTTAGGCAATCCTTCTGCCTCAACCTTCCAAGTAGCCGGAACTACAGGCGCGCACTACCATGCCGGCTAATTTTTTGGTTTATTGTAGAGATGAGGTCTCACCATGTTGCCCAGGCTGTTCACGAACCATAAATCCAATTTCATTTTTTTAAAAATCCCTAGGTAGCTGGCACTTGCATGGAATTATACTACAGTGTAAAGATACTCAGTCTGATCATACAATACGTCTTTCTCCTTCCTAGATAAATTAATAACTTAATTTATATTGATTAGGTACCAATACCTAACTAATTGCAATATTTTTAAAACTTCTTTAAAAAATCACCCATCATACTTTTCCATCTTTGATGTAATGCATTTATCTCACCTACAAACCTACAAAATCTATATTAAGTAATAGTAGGAAGATGTGATAAAGCAGATACATCTTTATCACATTAATCGGACTCACAGAAAACTTGACTCTGTCCATAAAATAGCTTGCTGGCCCGGCGTGGTGGCTCACACCTGTAAACCCAGAAACAAAAAACAAACAAAACTTTGGGAGGCCAAGCTGGGAGGATTCCTTGAGCTCAGGAGTTTGAGACCAGCCTAGTAAACACAGCGAGAAATTGTCTCTAAAAAAATCAAAAAATTAGTCAGGCATTGTGGTACATGCCTGTAGTCCCCGTTACCAGGGAGGCTGAGGTAGATGGATCGCCTGAGCCCAGGAGGTCAAGACTGTGGTGGGCCATAATCATGCCACTGCACTCCAGCCTAGGTGACAGGGTGAGACCCTGACTCAAAAAAATAAAAAAATAGCTTTCTTAGATATTAGAGGGGAAAAAAATCTCTAATATCTAAGATTAGACCTAACCATGACCTACCTATCTCAAATTCTGGAAAATTTTATGAAAATTAACCTTTCAAATTTTTTTGCTTTTTTTTTTGAGTTGGAGTCTCACTCCGTCGCCCAAGCTGGAGAGCAGTGGCACACTCATGGCCACCCCACCATTGACCTGCTGGGCTCTAGCGATCCTTCTGCCTCAGCCTTCCAAGTAGCTGGAACTACAGGTGCGCACTACCACACCAGTCTAATTTTTCAATTTATTGTACAGATGGGGTCTCACCAAGTTGTCCACGCTGGTCTTGAACCCCTGGGCTCAGGCAATCCTCTCGCCTCCGCCTCCCAAAGTGCCAGGAGTATACACTTGAGCCACCACGACTGGCCAAATTTTTTCCTTTTAACAGTTTGAAATACAGAGAACATACTGTTTTTTAAGGTGTACATTGTATGGATAAGCTCCATTATTACTGTATGGTGTATGAAAGTGAACAAAAGTGGAAATTAATCAATTATCTGAATTTTCAGAAGTCCTTCATGAGACAAATAAATAGTTGAATAATTAGAATTCCCATTCAAATTCAGTGATGTTTCTGTATTTTGATTTCCACCTATAACTATTTTAACCAGAATACTATATAGCAAGTCCACAAATTTCCTAGGGGGAAAAAAGGGGGGCTTTCAAAGTGGAAAGCTTTAACTCTATTCTATGTATCATGGCAACAGCAAAGGCAGAGGTTTAAATATGGCTGCTGCTAATTCTACATTTCACTAAGGACACTGTTTCTAGCATGAACCAGACTCCCACACACAGCATCAAAATCTTCACAAAAGGAAGCTTGTAAAAGATGATTACCAAGCACTTACATTGAGACAATGCATACTTTGTGATCAATTAAAATGCAAGAACAGTCTGTAGTGGGGTGTCTTACAAAAGGGTCCTTTCTTCTCAGTACTTTAAGAAAGGCAAATCTATCAAACGTATGATAGTGCATTGCCATGCTGATTTAATTGTCAATTACAAATTACTTAAGTGTACTTTAATGATCTATATAAAGCTTTTTTTCTTTTTACCTGTAATAGCTATTAATGGTTGTTAAAGAAAATGAAACCACTTTACCAAATGTAATGTGCGAGTCTAGTAAGAATAAGTTTCCAAAATGATAAAATATTATCACAAAAATGTGAACCCCTGTACATTTTAATACTCCTGAGTAGGTCAATCTTCATCCCACTGAAAGAAGATTTCCTTCAAATTACTCGCAATTGCAGTTGAAACATCTTCATCTATATTGTGTATAGAATAAATTTTTTCCTAATTCCCAAAGTGATAAAGTAGGTAGGTTAGGCTAGGAAAGTTCCAGGCTTAATTGATACCTGCAGCCGCTGTTGGCAAAACTACGGCATGCAAGAAACGATCTGGCTGGGCTTGGTGGCTCAGACTGTCATCCCAGCACCAGGAGGCCAAGGCACCTGGATTGGGTACCTGGGTTCAAGATCATCCTGGGCAACTTGGCAAGACCTCGTCTCTATAATAAATCAGAAATTAGCCAGGTGTGGTAGCACGCGCCTGTATAGTTCTGGCTACTTGGAAGGCTGAGGCAGAAGGATCACCTAAGACCAGCAGGTTGACGCTGGGGTGGCCGTGAACATGCCCCTGCACTCCAGCCTAGGCAACAGAGTGAGACTCCAATTAAAAAATAATGAAAAAAAAAGATCTAGCTATAAGCAACATCATGCCTACCTAACTGTGAGAACATCAAATACACCTGCAGCATCATAGTCCGTCTATCCCGGATGCTAGCGGTTAAGAGTCAACCACCAAGGCAGGAACTAGCTTAGAGACCCCCAAAGCAGGTGCATCCATAGTCAAGGTTGACCTGAGATAACCGTGACCCACTTTTACCTTCATTGTAATATCATTAACATAAAATTACCCTAGAGGAGCCTCCCACTCCCAACATATTCCTGACACCATGACAGTTCGGATAAGACTCTATAAGGCCTGAAACTCCCCCACCCCAGGTGAGAGAGGAATAACAAAGACCCTGCCCTAAGACCACCCATTTCTAGGAAAAGCCCAAAATCCATTCTTCAGAACAAAAGTTAAAGCCCAACAGTAGCTGGGTGCAGAAGCAGGGGCTTTCCGAGGCTGTGCCTGCCTGCTCCCCTTTCTTGGGGTGTGTTCTTTGCTTAATAAAGTTCCTGGCTTATCCCACTTCTCTGTGTCTGTTTGCAAATTCATTCCAAACGTGAACACAAGAACTCGTTGTCAACCATCTCACGCCGGGAGCAGCACTCCTCCTCCCGGTAACAAAAGTGTTCCTTCAGAAGTTGGAAAGGGAACGGGTCAACAAATTATTGCATCTCCTTGAAAAGTTTTAGAAGATTTGAAACACTAGTTAGTAGAACAGACTGGTGACCACACTCAGACCCTATTTCTGTCCATCTCTGCCCTGCTCTCTATTTGCTTTTAAAATCATTAAAAGAACGAAAGACAGAGAAGCATTCTGTGTTCTCTGTAACGACAAGCATTTAATCAGTTCGTGGTGTGAATGTGCTGCACTTCATATATAACAGGAACTGCTAAAAAGAAGTGAAACTTACATTAATGTATTAAAATAACATTTTAAATATACCAGTGGGTCTCACTAATGAAGCAAAAGCTGTGTTGGATCCCTTTAAAGAAAGAGTTATTTTGTAATCAAACCATCATTCTTTTTTTTTTTGAGTTGGAGCCTCATTCTGTCGCCCAGACTGGAGTGCAGTGGCCGCTCCCGGCCTCGACCTGCTGGGCTCCGGCGATCCTTCCACCTCAACCTTCCAAGAAGCTGGAACTACTGGCGCGCACTACCACATCCGGCTAATTTTTTGATTTATTGTAGAGATGAGGTCTCGCCAAGTTGCCCAGGTGGGTCTTGAACCCGCGGGCTCAGGTAATCCACTCACCTCAGCCTCCCAAAGGCGTGGGATTACAGGCTGAGCCACCGAGCCCGGCAAAACCATCATTCTTAGTGTGTGTTTGTCAGCCTGACTTTTCTGCACCGAGCTTCTTTAAGGAGGACACACCTGGGCTACCTGATGACTGCTTGAAAACACACAACTGAGTTCATCCTCCGAGTAAATTTTTCCCTGTCCACTAGGATACCCACCAGACAAGGGCCTATTAGGAATTTGAAATTAAATCTCATTAGAGTCAGAATCAAACAGCACCAGGTTTATGTCCACATAACCCAAAGTAATCGAGCAGCTTTACAATTATTCATCTAGCTGGTAACTGTAGATAGTTATGTAGCTTATGTAACTACATAAGCCAGATCGTCAAAGCAAAATCGCTATTTCAGGTTCTTAATTATTCTATTTGGTCATCTACATGGATCATATGGAACAACCATTAAAACTTCATTTAACTGTATATGTTATGATGGGATGTGAAATAGAAAGAAGATGGATTGCAGAGAAAGATAGGGTTTGGAGTCCGTCTCTGACTCGGTGACCATCTGTGTGACTGACCTTCAGTAAGTTTCTGATCTGAACATATTGCTTTATCTGTGAAGTGGGGATAACACATACCTTACTCAAATGTTGCAAAGATAAAATAAATAAACAGATGTCAAGAACCTGGCACATAATAGGTACTTAATAAGTGTTAGTTATTGTTCCTTATGATCTTTCAACCCCGGGGTCTTAAAAAAAATCAGTAAATTCACATATATAGCCTTCCATTCTCAACTTAATAGTTCAGTAATTGAACTGAGAGGTTATATGCAAATTGAAAGCTTGGCTTTTAAACCCTGGAGGGCAAGAATCAAAACCTACATTAAAAACAGATCTATCTCCAGTAGCACCTACCACAGCAAAGGTTTTTTTTAAAAAATAGGCACTCAATGAAAATTGTACATTGAATTGAGTCCAGGGAAAAAACCATGTTATATATGTGTTTGTTCTTTGCTTCTGAAGGTTAATTTGATTTTTTTAACAGTCTCTGATCAAGTAAACAGGGTAAGGAAGATGTGTCAATTTAAGTACAGGTTACATACTGAATAACCCACCCCAAAATAACCTTAGTTTATTTGACTAAAATGTGTAAATATTGCTATGTGGTAATATATGGTATGTAAGTCAAAATATTTAAAATACATAATTCAGATGTATCACTAATTTTATTTAATATTTTAATCTTGTACAAGTCCATGTATCTGAATTACTTTCTGAAAAATTGGGGGAAAACATAATGAAAAAAAGAGCTTAAATTGTTTTTTATAAAATTAGTGGCCGGGCTTGGTGCCCCAGCCTGTCATCCCAGCACTTTGGGAGGCCGAGGTGAGTGAATTGCTGGAGCCCGCGGGTTTGAGACCACCCCAGGCAACTTGGCGAGACCTCGTCTCTACAATAAATAAAAAAATTAGTTGGGTGTGGTGGTGCACGCCTGTGGTTCCGGCTGCTTGGAAGGCTGAGGCAGAAGGATCGCTGTGGCCCAGCAGGTCGACGCTCGGGTAGCCGTGAGCATGCCACTGCACTCCAGCCTGGGCGACAGAGTGAGACTCCAACTCA
>NW_007252100.1:1368602-1390558 GCF_000164805.1 Carlito syrichta
AAAAAAAAAAAAAAAAAAAATTAGTACCTCTGCTAACCTACTGGGTTGAGAAGATGAAGCCTTCATGTCAGCAAAATCACTGGGGTAAGGGACCACTTCAGCATATACTCTTGACAACATACCTTGTGACAATTTAAATGAATATATCTGAAAGCACAGTATTCCCATGAAATCTCAAACATGAAAAAACTAGGAAAGTTCCAGTCGGCATAAGAAATGAAAGTAACTTCAAAACCAAAATCACTTTAGAAATTGAAGATTGCGGGTAGTTATGGACGAGAATGGGAAAACTGTCAAGTGTTTGATAAATTAATTAGCTTTAACACGGCTGTGAGAAAAACGTAATACGCAAGTTGCCTGAATGAATATGCCTTAGGTCATAAAACAAATCTAGTCTAGAGGGGAACCAACTTCTTCCCTTCAGATCAAAGCTGAAAGTACAGGGTAATAAGAAGAAAGCATTAGACATACTTTCTTGAAAACCCTGGGGTTTGATGAGGAACTCTTTCCTCGACTTCATTCCTGCTTGCTCTGGCCTCATCTCTTTGGGTCTGCAGCCTGGGCTGGGACCCACTGCTGCTCGATTATCTCACCTGCACATAGGCAGAGTCCTATGTTGCTAAGCAGCTAATAATTCATTTCCCATATTAGTCTAGATAATGGTTTTCTTTTCTTTAAAAAATTTTTTTTTTTAATTTTAAAGATGTAGGGTAAAATTCAGGGTTAAGTATACAAATGTTCATTAGACAGGTACACTTGTTGATGAGGTACGCCCTCCCTCCCCATGGTTTTCTTTTGTCAGTTTAGAAATACAACATCAGGCTGGACACAGTGGCTCAGCCTGTAATCCCACTACTTGGGGAGGCCGAGGGGAGAGGATTGCCTGAGTCCAAGAGGTTCAAGACCAGCTTGGGCAACTTGGTGAGACCTTGTCTCTACAATAAATCACAAAACTAGTTGGGTATGATGGCATGCATCTGTATTTCCAGCTACTTGCAAAGGATCGCTGGAGCCTAGCAGGCTGAGGCTGTGGTGGCTGTGAGTGTGCCACTGCACTCCAGCCTGGACAGCAAGCATAAGACTCTGACTCAAAAAAAGAAAGAAAGAAAGAAAGAAAGAAAGAAATAGATCATCAGCAGCATGCATGCAGGGGATTCTGGGTCACAGTGAAACCTCCTACACTTCTACCTATCATTTCAACCCGACTCCAGATGCCAGAGTATGTTGATTGTGAGGGTGTCAGAAAGTAGAGGAGGTGATTTACCAAGCAGTTAGAAGTAGAGGCTTGGACTGGATGTGGTGGCTCAAGCCTGTAATCCCCGCACTTTGGGAGACCGAGGAAGGAGGAATGCCTGAGCCCAGAACAGCCTGGGCAACTTGGTGAGAACTTGTCTCTACAATATATCAAAAAATTAGCTGGGTGTGGTAGCGTGTGCCTGTAGTTGCAGCTACTTGGAAGGCTGAGGCAGAAGGGCCGCCACAGCTCAGCAGGTCAATGCTGGGGTGGCCGTAAGCCTGCCACTGCACTCCAGCCTGGGCAACAGAGTGAGACTCTGACTCAAAAAAAAAAAAAAAAAAAAAAGTAGAGGCTTAGAAATCAGACAGACCAGGGTTTATATCTTGACTAAACCTGTGGAGTCTTTCTAAGTCTCAGTTTTCTCATTTATAAAGTGAGAATTATATAATTTTACCTGTCTCATAAAGTCATTGAAGTTTAGAGTCAGAGATGGACTCCAAACCCTTTCTTCCTCTACAAAAAAGCCAAACTTTGTAAAATATTTGTGAAAGTTCATTCTAAGCCAAATGTGAGTAACCTAGGACCAGTCCCAAGAGGTCCTGAGAACATGCCCGAATGGCTGAATTACAGCTCAGCTTTACACAGTTTTTAGGGAAACGGAAGTTACAGACAAAACATAAATCAATGCATGTGAAGTTCACTTTGGCTGAGCTGGGAAAAGTGAGATATCTCCAAGGGAGGAGGGGGCTACAGGTCATAGGTGGACTTAAAGATGTCCCTACTGGCAAATTGTAGAAGAGTTAAACTCTGTCTGAAGAATTTGAAATCAGCAGAAGAAATGCTAAGTTAAGCTAGGGAAGAGGCTTTTGAGAAAGTCAAAGTTCTTGATATGCAGATGAAAGCTCTAAGTAGCAGGCTTCAGAGAGCATAGGTGGTAAATGTCTCTTATTCAGACTTTAAAGGTGTCAGACTCTCAGTCAATCCCTCTGTATCTGGGAAGGTCTAGGAGAAAGATCTGGTTATGTTAATTGAGGTTCCTTGTAGATGTAAATATTTCTCCATAAAAGATGGCTTTGCGGGGCTACTTCAAAATATGTCAAGGAAATGTATTTTGGAGTAGAATATTCTGATTTCCTTGAGTGCCTGCTGTCTGTCATGAGATGCTATATCAGAGGCAGGATGAAATTTGGTGCCTTATGGCCACAATCTGTTTTCTCAGTCTTATGATCTCTATTTTCATGTGAATGCTGGTCAGTTGTGCCTAAAACTCCACAAAAGAGTGGGTACAAAGAGGTGTGTTCAATCTCCTTTTCTGTTATGACCTGGGATTTAGTTTTTCAGGTTTCTCTTGGTCCAGAGGGGGTAGGAGGACTTAGACTTTTATTTTTGGTCTACACCTGGCTGAAGCTAGGGAACCCACTTAGTATTCCCCACCCTGGGAGCATGTTGGTAGGAACAAGGAAAGGCAGAGAGGCACATATCATCACCTCCTCTGCATTATGACTCCCGTATACCCCTCTCCCATACACCGTGATTCCTCAGCTTGCCCACCTTATGCTTGCCCTGTCCCCAACTGGGTCCTCCTGTCATTCACCCTCCAGCTCTCTGGGTGTCTCTTCTCCAGGAATGCCCTCTGCTCCTCCCCCCAAGAGGTCTATGAACATGGTCCAGTCTTCCCCTTAGAAGAAAGAAGGTAATCACTGGACCTTATTAACAACATACTGAATCAGTGTTCCAAGGCTGCCAGGATAAATCATCTCAGACAAGGTAGCCTGAAACAGTGAAAATTTTGTCAGTTAGGGGGCCTAAAATTTTATTTTTGGTTTATAGAGTAAAGAGAATTAATTGGGGGAAATGCATGGAAAAGTCTTGTCACAATGCCTGGCATACAGAGAGTACACAATAATTGTTAGCCAGTTGTAATATTTCTATACTATCTCAGTGGGAAAAGGTCAGTGTGAAATGTAATAAAATTAGTGGAAGTCCTAGGGAGGGGAGTAGACATGGAAAGCACTGTTGGAAGCACCCACTTTCTCTGAGTCTCTGAAAATAAAGCATGCAGGGATGACAGAGCACTAAGCATGCATTTTTGTTGTTTATAAAACAGGTATAGAAACTCAATATTTAATGAATATAGACAACAGCCTGTGAAGTACTTATTAACTTGTGTAAATTACTGCTAGCCTTGAATACATTAGACAATATATGCACCCCATTTCCTTTGGCTATTAGTTTTTAGTGCTTTCAAAATGCAGCATCAATAGGGTCTTACTAAGTGTGTGGTAAAAGCCAATAAATGTTTTGACAGGTAGGTACAATTTAGTAAGCTCATTCCCCCACTCAGCCTTCCAACAAATCACACAGTTCTAACTAAAAAGAAAAGGCCTTTGATTATAGGTATTAATAGAAGTCTTGATAATGAAATGGTATCCAAGTGCAAAGAAATGAATGAAGTAAGTGGGAAACCTTCATTGATTCAGCAATATTTATTGGACACCTAATCAATACGGGCTCTGGGACTTTGGTAGACATGTCATGAGGGCTCAAGGACCCTCCTATGCCCCTAAGACATAGCCTCCATGCACTAGTAGTTCGGGATTTCTGTGATCACCTTTGTTGTAAAAACCTTCGTGGGGATATATAGAAATTAATATGTGATCTCATGCCAGGCAATGAGTAGCACTATGAAAAGAAGAACAAAGGGCCTGGCATGGTGGTTCACACCTGTAATCCCAGCACTTTGGGAGCCCAAAGCAGGAGGCTCGCTTGAGGCCAGAAGTTTGATAGTAGCCTGGGCAACATAGAGAGACCCTGTCTATAAAGATAAAAATTAAAAAAAAAAAGAAGGGGAAGGAGGTAGGAGGTAGGAAGAAGTGGGAGTGGGTTAAGGGATAGTCAAGGAAGGTCTTTCTTTTTTTTCTTTTCTGAGTTGGAGTCTCACTCTGTCACCCAGACTGGAGTGCAGTGGCTGCTCCTGGCTACTGCAGCCTTGACCTGCTGGGCTCTGGCGAGCCTTCCACCTCAGCCTTCCAAGTAGCTGGAATTACAGGCATGCACTACCATGCCCAGCTAATTTTTGATTTATTGTAGAGATGAGGTCTCGCCAGGTTGCCCAGGCGGGTCTCGAACCCGCAGGCTCAGGCAATCCACTCACCTCAGCCTCCCAAAGTGCGGGATTACAGGCTGAGCCACTGAGCCCGGCTGCAGGTCTTTCTAAAAGGAGACATTGAAACTGGCTTAACTTTCCCATAGAACGAATGGTTACAATAAAAACAAAAAACAAAAAACAAAACCATAGAAATTGATTCTCCTGGTCTCAAAGCTCCAAACTTAAATCTGAGTTCCTTTCTCAGGAAAGTGACCCTCAGACCTATAGCATCAAAGAACTGAAACTCATCAGATCACCACATCCAGGCAATGAGATGCCAGCCCCCTCCTGTTTACCAGCTCCTCTTCCTTACTCCTCCCCAATTTCTATTGAACCAGCTCTTCTTTACCCTTCCTGACTCCTGTTTTTTACCTTTCTGCCCCACTATGTAAACCAGTGACTTCAGTGGGACAGGGAGATGGATTTGAGCCTAAACCTCCCATTCTCCTCAATTGACATCACCTTCAAATAAAAAGCCGTCTTCCCTGGCAATACTCATTGCTTCAGCAATTGCCTTTCTGTGGGTTGAGCCACAGGACCTTGACCAAGCCCTTGGTATTTTTAGTAACTACATCACAGCAGATACTTGAAAAACCTGCATATGTGTGTGTGTGGTTGGGGGAGGTGGATTAAGAGTTGAAAGGGCATGTGAGTCATCAAAAAGCATCCCAGTTAGTGGAGGGAACAAGCGCCAAGACTCTCCCCAGGGTAGGACCCAGTTGGAGATTTCTGAGAAACAGCTAGAAGGCCAGCCCAGCTGAAGCACAGAGGGCTAAGCATAGTGTGGTGAGTAACAGAAGGAGGCCACAGAGAACAAGGACTTTTGCAGGACACGGTTATTTTAAAACAGAGGTATGCCAGAGTCTAAGAGCCAAGAAGGCCTTTGAAGATAACATTCCTTCTAAAATAAGATGGGCACCATCTTGAGAGGGACAAGAAAAAAAAGACACAGCTTCTTTTAAATAAACAGGCACATCTGTAAAGATAAAGCTTTATGATTTGGGAAGAAAAACTAACCGTGACAAAATAAAGCACCAGCAGAGACAACTGGAGAGGGAAGAACATAAAATTGAGCCAAGGCTGCCTGCTGAAATGGGTCTGCTCCTACGTGTTTATTATTCTTTGACATTTAAAGCTGTTGCAATTTTTCTTTCTTGCTTCCTGCATCCTTCTCTTTTTCCTCTGTTTTTAGCAACTTTTTAGAGGGAAAAAAGGCAGATGTCTTTGAGTTGAATGATGTGGCTGACCTCACACAGCCTTCTTCATTGCCTTCATTTTGCTTCAACAAATGCTGTCAAATCCTCCCTAAAAATGATGCCTTTGACTTTCTTAAGACAAATATGCTACCAAAAAAGAATCTTTTCTTATCAGAAAGGGGCAGGAGAAATAGTTCCCATAATCCTTGCGGTTATGGAGTTTTCCTCTTTGTACCAAGTTTAATAATCCATTTCCAACCCCATTTCAGATGTTTTACTAAATATGTTTGCATGAGTTCTGTTGTTATAGGCATGGTCAACTTTGATTTGATCTTTAGCTGAAGGACTCTGTAAATTGTAAAGTTATAATCCAATGTGATTTTCTTTTCTTTTCTTTTCTCTCTCTCTCTTTCTTTCTTTCTTTTTTTTGAGACAAGAGCTTGTTCTGTTGCCCAGGCTGGAGTGCAGTGGTCCACTGCAGTCTCTAATTCCTGGGCTCAAGTGACCTCCCACCTCAGCCTTTTGAGTAGCTGGGACCATAAGCACCTGCCACCACGCCCAGCTATTTGTGTGTGTGTGTGTGTGTGTGTGTGTGTGTGTGTGTGTGGTAGAGATAAAATGATAAGATCTTGATATGCTGCCCTGGCTAGTCTTGAACTCCTGGACTCAAGCAATCCTCCCACCTTGGCCCCCCAAAGTGCCAGGATTACAGGTGTGAGCCAACACACCAGCCCCAAAGTGATTTTTTTTTTTTTTTGAGTTGGAGTCTTACTCTGTCGCCCAGACTAGAGTGCAGTGGCCGCTTCTGGCCACCACAGCCTCGACCTGCTGGGCTCCGGCAAGCCTTCCGCCTCAGCCTTTCGAGTAGCCGGAATTACAGGCGCGCGCTACCACGCCCGGCTGATTTTTTGATTAATTGTAGAGATGAGGTCTCGCTGCCCAGGCGGGTCTCGAACCCACGGGCTCAGGCAATCCACTCACCTCAGCCTCCCAAAGGCGCGGGATTACAGGCTGAGCCACCGAGCCTGGCCCCAAAGTGATTTTTATTAGAATTATTATCATTAAATTTCCATCGCTCCTCCCTCTCATTCCTTCATGGGTTTACAATCAGAGTTTGCTGATCAGAGTTTCTTCTGGCCTCCTCCCCTAGGTGCATGGTTGGAAGACACGTGCCTGGTGTTAAGACATAATATATAAAAACTTGGGTGTGCAGGAGGGACTCTTGATACAGTCCTCTCCCTCTTTTCTTGGGCCCAGTCTGTCCTGTTTCAATCACTTTCTCTCCTGGAAAATGGTGGCCAATGTTGGGACGAGAGAGTGAGAGGACAGTTCTCCAGTGGCAGAGAACTGGCTCTGGAATGGGAAGGTGGGAAAAGCTTTCCAGGGTTTTGTAAAATGGGCTTCCAGGTAAACACAGAACTGAGTCCCACCAAGGGGCCAGAACTCTGGTTGTTGACTTTCAAAAAGGCATGACATATGCTCCCATCCAGTTTTCCCTTGCTCATGAAAATTGATGCTTGTTTTCCTGATATTCATCAGTAATAGTAATATTGTTTGACTCCTGGGCTTTTGAAACTCTTCCTTTCTCTTTTCATAACTCTCTTCTCTCTTCATATTCAGTCTCAAGGATTAGGCTATCAGACTATAATAGAGTTGGTAGATGCTCAGTTCTGACAATTTTTTCCTCCCCCTACTCTTCCTTTGTAATTGATAGATATGACTCTGACATTCCATCCATAAGCCACTATAACATTTCAAGTGGTTTTCACTGCATTCTTGGTATGTATGAAACAACTTTTGACTTCGAATTCTGCAAATTATTCCACATGCTGAATAACATGCAGTTGCCAATCTATCACCTTTATGTCTTCAAGTCACCTTAGGACCTAAGTACTGTAAGGGACGCTTCAGCTCTTGCTGTCTTGATTTGATACCAGTGAAGGTCATCAATAAATATAAACCAAAATTCTTGAGTTAGCTTAGCTTTTAACAAAAAAGAAGGAAGTCATGTTTGATTCACACTTGAATCCTTGCCCCTCCACCTTAGAGACTAACATGGTTAGAACTGCAAGAGGCAGAGAAATAGTTAAACAGAGAGGGATTGTACAAAGCATTAGGCTGAAATTGGATATTCATTTTCTGAGTAACTGAACAATGGTATAAAGCCAGCCAGTGTCTTGGGAAGTCTAGGAATATTTCAAGAGCAGTTCTCTGCTTTGATTTCTGAATCACATAATTTCAATATGAGTCAAGTACAAGTAATTTCATAGACACGTTTCTGTAAATCTGTTATCAACCTCTAAAAGAATCACCTAATGTTAAACACCTTTCTCTGAAACAAAACAAAACAAAACAAACCACTCAAACCCCTATACTTTCTTAGTTCATTAACCTCTAGTAATAACAAAAATAGCCACGAACACTTACGAACATTCGCTGCACCAGGCACTGGTTTTAACTCTTGGTAGGTATGATGTTTATTCCTTACAACAATCTAGAAGCTGAAAATGATCAATGTCCCCATTGTACAGAGGAAGACTCTGAGCCCCGAATTGGTAGGCATGGGGCCCAGGGCTGCACAGCTGCAAAGCAGTGGAATCAAATTTGAGCCTAATTCAATTCCAGGGCTCCTGGTAGTAAACTGCTAGGCAGGCAATTATGTGTCTGAATGAGTCCAGTGAAGAAAATGTACAAAATGTACAAAAATTCTCCGATTTTCTTTTAAAAAATGGTGAGGTTTCTCCCCATAATTTTAGAAGGGGATGGCATTCAGAAAAATGCTTGCTTTCTACTTCCGTGTTTCAGAATATCTAAATTGACTCATTCCTAATCTTTAAAATTTGTACATTTCACACCAGGAAAGACAGTCAAAGAAGGGAACATTTTATTCCCAACTGACATTCTGGGTTTAAATATCCTTTGCAACAGTTTTGTTTTGAAAGATCTCGTTGGTTGCATATGAACCTGCCAGATGTCAGCAATGTGTCTGCCATGTATAATATCCCCCAAAGACTAAAAATACTTCTTGCTGATATCGTATTTGGAAATAACCCGCAAACAGCAAACATCACGTACCTGCTACATCACTAAGTGCCTGTGTAAACACCTCTGAAACAACAGATGTGCTGGGCTCTTGTTGTTCCCTCGGAATAACAAAATGACTTGTCGGGGAGCGGATGTTCCCCTCACTTGTTCATCACGTTTATAATTTCAACAGGAATCCATGAGTTCTCATCATAAGATCTATTCCAGGTCCTGGAATCCACCTGTGGCTACTGGCAGGTTTCTGCAGGTGTTTGCCCGTGGGAAGCTGTCAAGCCTTGGTCTAAATCTGGGCAAAGCTCCTGACAGAAGGATATTAACCGGCAGGATCTGTTTCAGGTGTCAGAATTTCTTTCTGGGACACAGACATATAGGTGGAATCTGCACTCAAAAATAAATTGGTGATGGGGAGGGCAGAGAAGTCTGTGGCTGAGCCGATCAGGCAGCAGAATGGTTACCTGGAAAATGCTGGGTGATTGATGAAAACTGACACGTGACAGGGGCTGCGAGAGACCCGGTGCTGCAAATAAGTGGCATTTTGAGTTACTTCAAGGGAAGAGCAGGGACATTTCAAGAAGCTGGATCCCAAAGGCAAAGAAAATGACATCAAATACGGACAAATACGGAACTATGGTTTGAACTGGAAGCTTCCCCACAACGATGAGGATCAATACCTCATATCTACAAGTGCTTTGCAATTATCAAAGCCTTTTTTAGGTGGATTGTGTCGTTTAACTGATTAGGAACCTGGAACTTAGAAGGGGATCCAGGACTTAAACCCAGATAAGGGAAGACAACAAAAAGGAAACAAAATAAAAGGTGGTCGTAAGGTCTGCTCCCTGGAACGAAAGGCAGGAGAAAAGAGTCATGTAAAATGGCTTAACCTAAAAAGAATCACGTGAGATGAGCCATGCTAATTTTATGAAGATACACACAGGCACCGACTCTGTCTACAGCAGAGCCCTGTGGTTCCGGGAGGAAGCATTCAATTGCAGTCAGAAGACCTGCATTCTAGATTTGGCTCCATCAGATACCCAATGTGTCACGTAGGTGATGTCATGTAACATGTCCAAGTTCAAGTGTCTGAATCTGCAAAATAAGGAGTAACGGGACCTGCCTTCCACTAACATGTCCAAGTTCAAGAGAGAGAGAGTGACAGATTGCCAAAAAAGTATACATATTTTAAGAAAGGAAAAAAAATGTATTAAAATTATAATACTTAATAAGATGAATACAAGTTATGTTTGATTTCTGCAATCACAAGAGGTGCTCAGAGTGGTTGCCATCAGCAACCAGACACTTCTAATTACAGCAAATATCTCTTAACATCGCTTAAAACGTGTGTACAATTTTTTGGTACCGCTGGTCTAGGTGAACGCTCTTACAGTATTGCTTGGCACTTAAGAGTCAAGCAAAAATGTTAGCTTAAGGTGATAATCACCTACAAGTGTCTGTGAATATTACAAATTCAAGTCATAAGAGCTCCCTCTATGAATTAGATATGGTTCCCACTCTACAAGTAAGGAAAATGGAAACTGAGTGGTCAGCTTGTGGACCTGACATTAGAAATTAGGTCTTTGAACTTCTGATCCCTGGATCTTTCATTGGGGAAATAAATCCTTTGAAAACTGAATACCTCATGTTCTTAGTTATCATTGGGAACTACCCACTGGGTACACGTGGACATAAAGATGGGGACACAGACACTGAGGACTCCTTAAGAGGGAAGGGAGGAAGGGGGCCAAGGATGGGACACCTAGCCATTGAGTATCACGCTCACCATTTGGATGACGAGTTTATTAGAATCCCAAACCTCATCATCACACATTATACCCATGTAACAAACCTGCACATGCACCCCTTGAGTCTAAAATTTAAACAATATACATTGTGTCCCAAGTCACAAAGCTACCAAAGGGATGGGAGACAGCATTTGACACCAGGACTATCCAAATCTAAAACGTGTGCTTTTTAGGCCATATCTCTGAAAAACTAAAAATTGCTGATATTCTTCTTCACCCTTTACCTACTGTTGATCACAAGTGACTACCACTCATTTGCAGGTAAACATCAAAATGGTGTTCTGCCAGTTTGGAGAGATAGATAAATTTGGGGGTCAGAACATTGTAAAGTCACGATATGCTTGGCCTTTACGGTAAAAACAGAAGTTCGCCCCTACAAGTTAATTTCAGTCTTGGTTCATGAGAATTTGACTAGGCAGGGCTTGCCCGGCATGTCTTTAAGATGGTATATTCGATTTAGTTACCATGGTTGAAAGATGAGACTGGAGAAGATAGCATTATAGCCAGTCAGTGTTTCTTCTCCTTTCCCTGATAGTAAATTGCTATATATAATCACATAGCCAGAGGGGATAGCTTAGTGAAGTAAGCTCCAGGTTTGCCAGCCTAGGCTGTTTAAAACCTCAAGTTCTAATCCCAGCAGAGTCTGTGCATGACTCTTCATCTCCTTGAGTTTGATCAATTACATTTCATAGATTTTTTTATTATGTAAGAGACTCAAATAAGTCTTTATAACCTCAATTCAGTCTATCTAAATACCTTGTACTTTTTATTTATCTAAGTATTGAATTTCAGGCTTACTGTTTCTAACACCTTCACTACAGTCAGAGAGAAAATTATGTGAAAACTTTTAATTAAGACGAAACTATTTTGGTGGAATCATGCACGGTATCTTTTTTACACGCGGATCTGCCTGGACGGGTGGAGAGATAGGTCCCTGAAATTAAGAGGAATCTAACATAATAAAGGACATTAACCACCATGTATTGAATAACTCCCATGTGCTTGGCACTCATCACGAATAAGCTCATGCAATCCTCACTGCTCACTTGTAAGGTAGATATTGCTATACCCATGTCACAGAGAAATCTGAATGCCCTGTCCAAAATCATACCAGCGAGAGTGAGAAAGCTGGAGATCTAAACAGGTGTTTGACCCCAAAGTCCATGCTGTTGCATTTATCTGTGCTTCCTTGAAATTACTGTAAGAGTAATTAGAAAAATGAGAATGAAGTGTGGGCGAGTTACCAAAACTGGAGTTGCAAAGTGAAAGCCTAAATCAGGGCCAGGCTCAGTGGCTCAGCCTGTAATCCCAACACTTTGGTAGGCCGAGACAAGTGGATTGCCTGAGCCCGCGGGTTCGAGACTAGCCGGGCAACTTGGCAAGACCTCATCTCTACAATAAATCAAAAATTAGCTGGGCGTGGTAGTGTGCGCCTGTGGTTCCGGCTACTTGGAAGGTTGAGGCGGAAGGATCGCTCGCTGGAGCCCAGCAGGTTGATGCTGGGGTGACCGTGAGTGTGCCACAGCACTCCAGCCTGGGTGACAGAGTGAGACTCCAACTCAAAATAAATGAATGAATGAATGAATGAATGAACCTTCCATCCCCTGTTCATATCTTTCCAACAATCAGGTAATCATCCTACTATAACACCCTTATAGTGCTGACTATGTTAGGGAAGAAGCCACAGGTAAAATCAACCGTGTCCCCATGTTTTCTGGTGAGGGCGACTCTCTGGGTGCCATTAACTGATACTGTGTATTCAGGAGTAGAAACAGATCAAAAAATGAAGGGTGAGAGTGAGCATGGTCTTATCAGTTTGAGACTCATTGAGTTGGAAGTGCCTGAGAAGCACCCAGATAGGGGTGTCGAGTAGAAAACTGGATACTTGAGTCTGAAGAACATGAAATGTTCATGACTGGAGACCTTGATTGGGAATTATCAACATTTAGGAGACAGTTGAAACCATAAGAGACGATGAGCTCACCCAAAGAGAGAAGATACAGAAAGAAGAGTAGTGGGGCAGAGCAGAATGCTGGAAAATGCCAAGAAAAAAGTGACCTGGGAGGACATCTGTAGAGGTCAGTGAACCAGATGAGAAGAGTGATGGTTCAATCAAATTTGAAGAGCAGTGTTTTCCAGAGGGTATTTCTAGTTTTGTAATAAGATGAGTTTTCCAGGTTAAAGCCAAACAAGCCTTGCCGATCTTTATTGTAAATCTTTAAAGGGGATTATGGTATGCAGAGCTTTCTAAAATCATTTCACCACGTTTAACTCTTCATTTTACATAACACCTATTCCCATCCCTCAAAATTACTGTTCGTTGGGACATGCCTTGGGAAAACCTAGGTCATTAGTTTCCCTGAACAAGAAATTGTCTGTGATATCAGTGCTACAGAGAAATCCAGTCTAAAGAAGACTCCACAAAGACCAGATTTTGACAATTGCCAAGTCATTGATTACCTTTATCAAAGGAATTTTAGTGGAGTAAATAAAGGATGGATTCACCCAAGAAAAACAAAGGATTCACTAAGAAGTGAGGATAGTATATGCATATCAAAATATCAAGCTGTACGCCTTAAATACAGTAAGTCCCCTACATATGAACCTTCAAATTGCAAACTTTCAAAGATGCGAGTGTGTTTTACATGTCCAATCATGTAAATTAGCTCATGTGTCTGGCGTACATAGTCACATACATGCATCCTCTATAAACGGTTGTGCTTTTGAGTACTTTGCTGTATACAGTAGGGTAGGACAGTATCTTTATTTTGAGCCCAGGATGTCTGGAAGCAAGCAGAAAAGTAGCGGGGATGTAACTGGCACTGTTTAGCTGATTGTGTTTGTTGGGTTCCTAGATTTGCTTTGTTGAACTTACAAACATGCTCTCAGAATGAGATTTGCTTGTATGTAGGGGACTTACTGTATATGCAAATATTATTTGCCAAATATACCCCAGTGAAGATGAAAAGAAGTGAGGATGTCAAAATAACGCATGTTGATTCCTCTTTCAAGCAACATGGGCTTGAAAGAAAGGACAGACAAGTAGGGTGGTAACTAGGAGGAATGTAGCATCAATCTGACATTTCAGGATTGGAAGAGCTTTGTGCAAATTTGTAGGCTGGAAGGAAAAAGTGAGTGGTGGGGGAGAGAAAGGGGGCGTGGAGAGAGAGAGAGAGAGACAGCAAGAGAGAGAGGAAGAGAGAGAAGAGACACACAGAGAGAAAAGCCAAAAGTATATTGAGTGGAGGGGGCCTAGAAGGTCAGAGTGTAGGTGCTATATCAAATCACTGAATATAAGATTAACTGGGGCAATAGAGAACATGGGGTGTGCTCACATCAAAATAACTACCTATGAGAAGCAAGAGCTTAACACGAATTAGGAGTTAGGAGCCTGGGGCAAGGCTCTTCCCAAGGCTCTTTCCAAGGGGTGGTCTTTGACTTGGGTTTGGAAGCAGAGGAGAGAGGCATGCAAGGCATGACAGGTCTTCCAAAGGGACAGGAGCCCTAGAAGATGTTGGGGTATGAAATAACAGAGTGCACACAAGGAAGGACATTTAGGATCAAAATTATAGGACTTTTCATCATAAGCTAGTTCTTGTTCATTGAATGCCACTGGTTGCATGGAATGGGAGATCTGTGACTGACTATGGGCAGCTTTTTGGGGGTAATTTATTGGTAACAGTAATTTTGGTAATTTGAAAATTCGGTGATTTAAAAATTATTTGATGCCCTATATCTAAAGTTACATAGACAATTTTTTTTATTAAAAAGAAAAGGAGTGTGAAGAAACACACAGTTTTCTTTTGATGAACTAAACAGTGTAAGCAGGCAAATCAGAACAAAGCCACATCTTTAAGGACAGAAATGACGTGTTGCTCATTTTGCTAATTTGGAATGAAGAGTTGAGTCAAGGATTTATGTAAAACCAGAATCTGGAAAGAAAAGTGTGTTGTAGATTTGAACACGATTATATTTCTCATGTTGTTGGAATGATATCCTTTCCCAGACTACGAAAATGAGAATTATTATTAGTGATTACTGTTTACCACTTGGAGATGTAAAATAATCAGTATTTTGGGTAATATTTTAAAAACAATCATTTGAAAAGTTTTGCCTGTATGTGTAATTCAAAGCAAGAACTCACGAGCCATCTCTTGTTTTTGGAGGAAATGTGAATACTGGAATTTGGATGCATTCAGAAGTCATTTCTACAAGTGATTTTTGTTCTTAAAAGATTGCATCAACACAAGCTTTTCAGTTGCTTTCTTCTATTCCACTGCATTTTAATCCTTTAGCCAGGCGCATTAAAAAATAATAACAGAAATGGAAATTATCCAGTTCTAAAGATGCTACTGTAGTTGTTTTAATTAGAAGCCTGCCCCGCTCAATGGCTTGATGAAGCATCACTGTTAGTCTACACTAACAGGGAGAGAATGGGTTCCTCCCCATCTCAAACTAGTGTTTTAGCGACAATTATTAGGGTGTAAATTGGTTACCTCTGACACCAGCATCAGCTAACATCCTGTTGATGGAACAGGACCATTAAATCTACATATCTTTAATTGCCACAGACACAGAGGATAACCGTCTTCCTTATGTAGTAAAAGCTTATATGAAAATAGACCTCAAGTAACAAGATATGACTTCCAGTGCGATTATTTTGGAGAATGCATTTATATTTGTTATGTATGTTTGGAGGCAAAGAACTATGGTGACCATGTCTTCCTTTATGCATAGTGGGTGAATAATGACTTAGTTGTTCACATAAGAGAGAATGGAAGGTGTGGGTGGAGGGGAGAAAGCGGAGAACACAGTATTGCATGTGCCTTTGTATGTGTAGCAAAATAGGAATGTTTATGGTTTGTTCACTACTAGTCTGCAAACTAGACAGACTGGGTTGAGTGTGGCAGCTCACACCTGTAATCCCAGCACTTTGGGAGACCAAGGCAGGAGGATCACTTGAGGACAGGAGTTCGAGACTAGCCTGGGCAACATAGAGAGAAAACCTCGTCTTTACAAAAAAATACCAAAAACTAAGCTGGGCATGGAGGCGTGGATGTATAGTCCCAGCTATTCAGGCGGCTGAGGCAGGAGGATGACGTGAGCCCAGGAACTTAAGGCTGCAGTGAGCTGTGTGATCACGCCTCTGCATTCCATCCTGGGCTGCAGAGTCAGACCTAGCCTCAAAAGATCCCAGAAGCTAAAGAAATAGATTGATCTACAATTAATGTAAGGACTGAGTCTCCATATGAAAATGAAAAAACTGTCTCTTCCCAATACTGGCAACCCTCCTGGCCATAATTCCTAGAGACCCTTACCACTGCTGCATCCGCTTTACACCCACCCCTAGTCTGGGACTTAGTGGGAATCACCCCATACCTTTTAGGGTTTGCCCGAGTCCCACATTGTGAAGCTGTCCCCAGATACTCTCAGACTCATCCTCACAGCCTTAATCTACCAGAAAAAGCAAGGTTTTTGTTCATCTTATTTGCACTTATTAGAACTAGCTAATGCATTTTGGTTTCAAACAAAAAAAAGGCTCTTTATTGTTAGAGTAATTATATTTTATTATTCATTTTAACTCCAGTCATTATAACTCCAGTCATTAGAAGTTTATCTCCTTAGACATCATGAATAATAAACTTCAGCTGTAACTACAAAGGTTTGACCTATGGATTTTTTACCAAGAAAAGCAATATTGTGCATTAAGCAATGGTCCCACCCCTGCTAACTGAATGGTTTTTTAAACCACTTTTAGTGAAATGTATTTGTATGTTGTCATTTTTTCTGACACATTATTTCAAGCCTAAAAGAACACAGAGTGCAGTGCAATATAACTAGAATACAACACACATGTGTCATTACCAGAACCTCACAATTAGTTAGGCTTTTCAAAAGTTACCTAAAAGAGGCTGGGGACAGTGGCTCAAGCCTATAATCCCAGCACTTTGGGAGGCTGAGGCAGGAGGATCACTTGGGCAACTCACCAGGGGCAAGACCAACTTGGGCAACATTGCCAGACAGCATCTCTACCCACACCTCCCCACCCCCCCCAAAAAAAATTAGCTGGGTGTGATGGTGTGCGCCAGTAGTCCCAGGTACTCAGGAGGCTGAGGCAGGAGGACCACCTGAGCTCAGGAGTCTGAGGAGGCAGTGAGCTTTCATCACACCACTGCTCTCTAGCCTGGATGACAGAGCCAGACCCCGTCTCTTAAAACAAAATTTAAAAATTTTAAAAATACACAAACATTATCTAAAAGATATCTTGCTTCCTAAGCCCTCCTCCCTCTTACAGCAATTAAAGATATAATACCTGTTGGGTTTTGGAAATAACAACTCCTTTCTCCATTCCGACATCAGAAGAAGCAGAAAGCAAATTATTTCCATAATTTAAAATGCAGCATGATGTATGCATATTTAACTTTGGGAACATCGCTAGGTGGCAGCTGGTATTCTAAACGTCATCGTGCATTCCACCCAGGGGAATGGAACACAGATTGTTTATAGAAAATGAAAAACTAGGTGCTCCAAATTTAAAAGCCAAGATTTTTTTTTTTTTTGAGTCAGAATCTCACTCTGTCACCCAGGTTGGCGTGCAGCGGCATGCTCACAGTCACTCCACCGTCAACCCACTGGGCTCAGACAATCCTTCTGCCTCAGCCTTCCAAGTAGCCGAACTACAGGCGCATGCTACCACGCCCGACTAATTTCTTGATATATTGTGGAGACAAGGTCTCACCAAGTTGCCCAGGCTGGTCTTGAATCCCTGGGCTCAGGAAATCCTCATGCCTTGCCCTCCCAAGGTGCTAGGATTACAGGCTTGAGCCACCGTGCCTGGCCAAGATTTATTTATTTATTTTTGCATCAAAAGAATGAACATTTTGGCCATCATGAACCAAAAAGGATGCATTGTCCATTTCTGATTATTTAGCAGCAGTGATTAAGCGGGGGCTCTTTTCCAGCCCCCCCAATCCCTCTGGCTGCCAACTCTGTGATATTTTGTTGCCTTTTCTATAAGCTCCGAGAGGAAACTCCGAGGCAGTTCATTTCACTTTCTTTTCCCAGTTGTTAATATGTCCAGAGGGGCATATAGTTAAATTGTAGGCTTAAGGTGCAATTTTCAGATCACGGTAGATTTTAATGATCTACATGCTCTACTTCCTAAGTGCTAAAGACAATAAAAAGAAGCCGGGCATGGTGGCTCACACCTGTAATCCCAGCACTTCGGGAGGCCGAAGCGAGAGGATTGCTTGAGCCTAGAGTTCAAGACCAGCCTAGGCAATATAGCAGGCTCTCATCTCTACAAACAATTAAAAAAAAAAATCCAGGCATGGTGGCAGACACCTCTAGTCCCAGCTACTTGGGAGGCTGAGGTGGAAGGATTGCTTGAACCCAGGAGTCTGAGGCTGAGGTGAGTTTGAGTGTGCCACTGCACTCTAGCCCGGTAGCCTGGGCAACAGAGTGAGACCCCAACTTAAAAAAAAATAGAGAAGTATGTGTGTGTGTAATTACTTTAATAATCCACATCACAGCATCCCTCTAAACCTGCCCCCCCCCGCCGCTATTGTAAAGCACAACTGTTAGTTTTACGTTTATCCCAAGATACTTTGCCTGAGAACTCCAAGGTCATCACTGACCCAGGGCCCCAGCTGCTGGGCTCTGAAGTCCATCAGCCATGTCCTCCAAGGTCCCGCTTCCCACCGGCTGCTGCCAGCCATTGATTGAGCACAGCAGGGACACTAAAGCAGGCTCCTTTCTGGGAGACATGGGGCGGTCAAGGTCAACCTTGCTCTGTCCTTCTCAGGCTGTGCTGCGAACTGGGTGACTTCCACCCACCTTCGTTTTCTCAGGGTCAGAAGCTGCACCGTGGCCTAAGCACCCTCCTGGCTTCCTCCCTAAATTCTCCCCTGATGAAATCCTTGCCTGCATGTTTTCCTCTTGGTGCCATTCTTGAAGGGCTAGGACCAACGCAGTCTATTACTCTATGTGAAAGTCACAGATTTTGTTTGGCCTAAGGGCTTCTCCTACGTAGTGAACTACAACCTAACTGGATGTGTAAACAGACTGGAACCCATCCTTAAGCCAATTACCGAGCCAATTATTTTCAACCAATTGGCCGAGTTTCGGTCAATTAAAGGCGGCCAATGTTTCAAACCGGTTCAAATGTGGCAAACGCTGAGCTGTAACCAGTCTACCTGTGTCTATGCCTCCGTTTTCTGTGCCTCCTATTCTGTTTCTGTCCAGAAATCCTCTTTGACCATGTGGCAGTGCCGGAGTCTGCCTGAATGTATTTTGGTTAGGAGAGCTGCCCGATTCTCTAATTGCTCTTTGCTCAATTAAACACCGTTGCATTTAATTTGTGTGAAGTTTTTCTTTTAGCAAAGGTATGAATCGGCAATCAATGAAATTCATCCAGGCATTTCCCTGCATGTGCGCCTGTGTGCGTTTACTCAGGAATTCCCAGCTTCACAAATGGCCAACTTGGATTAGTTACACTGGTTCACCCCCAACTATACCAGCTGGGTCGCTACGGGAATTACTTTTTCTCTCTGATTTGCCACAATGATTGCTTTCATTGACTCCTTTCCCTTACCCCACAATGACAGAGATGCCACCTGTGACCTGGGCTCCAGTGTATACTCTGGGTGGATCCTAGAGTCTCAGGGGCCACAGGATTGCTGGAAACTCACTGACCGACTGCAGCGATTCCGGCTGACCTCTGTCCATTTCCTCAATGTCCTATCCCCAGACGTTCTTCTCTTTCTCAACACAGAACCCCTGCTTAGCTCCAGGTGTTGAGGTTTTCCCCTAAAAGGAAGGTGAACAGATATCCCATGGATCATCTCTCTCAGCTAGAAGCCCTTCATAAATATGCATAAAAAAGGGAAAGTGGAAGATTTGGAGCATAGTAGAAAGTCCAGAGATGAAGCGGGGTGGGAACATGCTGTGGTTGATAGAAATGAAAATATCTAAGCAGGCCTGTCCATGGTTGGACCTTCAGAAGCCAGGATAGAGATTATGGAAAAACAGATCAAAAACATCCTCAGTGCCGGGCTCGGTGGCTCAGCCTGTAATCCTGCGCTTTGGGAGGCTGAGGTGAGTGGATTGCCTGAGCCCGCGGGTTCGAGACCCGCCTGGGCAACTTGGCGAGCCCTTGTCTCTACAATAAATCAAAAAATTAGCCGGGCGTGGTAGCGTGCGCCTGTCGTTCCAGCTACTTGGAAGGCTGAGGCGGAAGGATCGCCGGAGCCCGGCAGGTCGAGGCTGCGGTGACCGGGAGTGGACACTGCCCTCCAGTCTGGGCGACAGAGTGAGACTCCAACTCAAAAAAAACAAAAAACAAACAAAAATCCTCAGTAATTGACGTCAGATGACACGTAGGTTTCGCGAGCTCCTCAGCCCCACCCTATGACACCCACGGATTCAAGGAGGGAAGAAAGACACCATCAGAATCTTCCCCATCACTGACTAACAAAAGGCGGGGTGCAAGGGGGGTCTGTGGGTCAGCTTTGGTGAGGGTGGGGCATGTAGGATAGATATCAGATCCCCAGAATACTGCATATTGGATACGCCAAAGAAAACCCAAACATAAGGCATCCAAACTGGAACTCTCCAACTGCTCCCTCCCTGTTTGTTTACTCACGTACTCTGTTTCAGTGGGTGGAGGTAGACAGTGGTAAATCCTAAAGTTCTAGAAGCATAGTAGTAGGACCTGTGGCACTCTTAGGGACTATTCTGTGTTAGAGAGACATTTGTGACCTTTGCTTGTCACAACCCTTCAATGGCAAAAGACATTTTTGAGTTCCAAACAGCATATTCCAAATACACTGTGCAATATGATCCATTCATAAGTTGGGTAATAACTGTGCTAATGATGTGGGATACAGCCTCATTTAGAAAATTATTATTATCATTAATCAGTTACAGTTATTCATTCATAGCCTGATGTATTTGGAGCTCAGCTTGGTTTCTTTCGGGTCTTTTAACTCATGGCTTTTGCATTAGTTCCCTTGTTTCTGTGAATCACGTTTTGTGTTCATAAATTCCACTTTAAAATGGGTAGAACACAGGGTCATGGCTCACGCCTGTCATTCCAGCACTTTGGGAGGCAGAGGTGAGAGGCTTGGAGGCAGAGGTGAGAGGGTTCAAGACCAGACTGGGCAACTTGGCGAGACTTTGTCTCTACAATAAATTTTTTAAAAAAATTAACCGGGTGTGACGGTGTGTGCCTGTGGTTCCAGCAACTTGAAAGGCTGAGGCAAAAGGATTGCCTGAGCCCAGGAGGTCCAGGCTGTGGTAGCCATTATTGTGCCACTGCATTCCAGCCTGGGCAACAGAGTGAGACTCCAACAACCACCACAACAACAAAAAGGTAGAAATTTTAAATATCATTCAATAAAATTTGGAGGAGATTTTAACCTTGAATCTGAAGTCATGATTCCCTAAGTGTATCGGTATCATCTGAGAATTCATCAGAAATGTAGATTTGTATCCCCATCCCATAACTACTAAGTCAAAAATGCTGGGACTGGGCTCAAATTGTAGTATAACAAGCCTTTTGGTGATTCTCATCCAGGCTCAAGTTTGAGATCTAATGTCTCTATTAGCTTTAGGCCAGGAATTATATCAACCATGGGTCAATTAAAGCTGTGTTAAGTCCTCTATGTAATAGTCTATATGTAATAGAATACAAAAATAGCTCCAAGAGTGAGTTTTGTCTCCTAGAGTTTCCAACCAAGTTGGGGAAATTCACACATATGAAATTAACAGAAAACTGATAGGACACGGAATAATTAAATTTGTACAAATCGAACCATACCACAAGATATTCAAGAGAGAGGACCATATTCATTGGACTATATCAATTTGGATATGATTCAACATTGGCTTTACAGACACATAATTAATGCTGATGGAAAGGCAAGATGCTCACCTAGTTAAATGAGAAGGACAAAGGTAGAGACTTTTTTTCTTGGACTCTGAGAACTGGGTTAGGGGTAAAGTGAATCGTATCTCTAAATATGCTATTTTAATCATCAGAGACAACGACTCCACAGTTTTTCTCATTAAACCATGCCAGTATTACCACTGGGTTTTTTTTCATGCCCTGCTGAAATCTTTTCTCACTGACCAGAAAAGAAGTTCTTCATTGCTAATTCATAATTGACACTGCGAGACAGTGTGATGTGGAAGCATTTTGCCAGTTTAAGATGTTATATAAAAGTTAGATATTTGCTGCTAGTATTATTATTGCTTGGTTTTAACAGCTGCACTGCTTCTGTGTGAGAGGCTTAATGATTTTGTTGATTCTAAAATGGCAATAAGAGAAGTGAAGTTTCACACAGTTTAAAATTTTTAGAAAATCTGTTTTCTTATCCCTTCTGTAGATGTGACCGAAGGCTTTCTTTGGCTCTCGAGATGATTTTTTTTTTTTGAGTTAGAGTCTCACTCGCCCAGCTGAGATGATCTTTTGTGTGTGTGTGCGTGCATGTGTGTGTGTGTGTGTGTGTGTGTGTGTGTGTGTGTGTGTG
>NW_007252100.1:1390586-1455228 GCF_000164805.1 Carlito syrichta
CTCGAACCCGTGGGCTCAGGCAATCCACTCACCTCGGCCTCCCAAAGTGCTGGGATTACAGGCTGAGCCACCGAGCCCGGCTGATGATCTTTTTTTTTAAAGTTGCTGAAACGACATAAAGTCAAATCCCTTTGAAGGTGGATGGCCCCACGTATAATCCTATAGGTCTGACCCTAAAACCGAAAAGGGAATCATTTGCTCACTTTTGGTGGTCATTAATTCTTTTAAGTTACAAAAGTACTGTTTAGTAAATTGCCTTTACAAGGCACTGAATGGTATCTTAAAGGCCTGAAAATGTTAAAATACCTTCAAAAAGTGGTCCGTTTGCCCCCCAATCACTGAGAACATCAGTTCAAATAGCTTCAATTTCTTCAGTGCCAAATTCTGATAAACATAAAACACTTTTATAGACATTATCAAATTCACCCTTAACAGCATAGTTAGGGTAAGAGAGGGGAGCTGAGAAAAAGATTTTAGAACTTCTCTTGTAAGAAAAAGCAATACCATGGGTTTCAAAGAAGATTCTAATTACAAATTTGTCCAATAATTCCAAAATAATATTATCTGAATGTAGCTCTTTCTTTTTTATTGGCCATGCTTTATAATGCTAATAAAGATGTCTATTCTAATATCCCTTTAATTCTGATTTATACTTTCAGGGTGAGCGGAAGCACATACTGTTAGAATTTAGATTCTGGTGCAGAAAAGAATCTTTCTGAATCTTTTTAGACGGCTGTGGATATGGAGGAAACCCAGTAAACGTGTTCATGAGGCGTCTCCAGGGAGTGGGTAGATGTGTATACGAGAATAGGAAAGACTGACAATTCATTGATGCATTTAGATTTTAATCAACATGGCCAGGGTGATAACTTCAGGAAGGTAAACTCCTTTCTTCACTTATATGGGCACCTTTATCTATTCATGGTGACCTTCCATTTGGTACTCTTACTCAAAAGTCATAAATTAAATCCAGTTAATGAGATACTTTATCATTTTCCAATGAACCAATGTCTAAAAGCTTTCCAAAGAATAATACTTCATCATTAAAAAGTATTTATAGGGTAGGATGGACCTATGTCCATATGTAGAGGAATTGCGCAGAGATTTCACATAGGCAAAAACTAGTCATTGGTGCTTTCCTCTAATTTTTTCTAGCATCATGGAAGAAATATTACATTTTTTCTCTTAATTTTTCTCTGTCATCTCCCCTCTTCCCTCATTTCCTCACTTTAGTTGTTGAAAAAGAGATTTCTCATGGTGGTATACTTTCTGTTACTTCAAACACGAAAGCCTCTTATGACAGAATTCTATAACAAGCAGTAGTTCTAAGAGACCTCCAAGGTTTTGTAAATGACCATTGAAAGGCAGAGGGGCCAGGACAGGGAGATGGTTTCTTCTGATACTTCTACCATATGGTTCCATGACGCTTGTGGATTAAAAATGAGAGAGAATTGTCTTTTCTAATTTTAGATTAGCTTTTTGTTTTTTCATCCATACGGAGATGAGAGAAAAGGTCTGAGGGAAGGAAAAGGGAAAACGTATACATACCCAGAAAGACAATGAACCCGTGCTAAAAGATAAAATTAATTCCTGCTACTTGGAAGGCTGAGACGGAAGGATCGCTGGAGCCCAGCAGGTCGAGGCTATGGTGGCCAGGAGCGTGCCACTGCACTCCAGTCTGGGTGACAGAGTGAGACTCCAACTCAAAAAAAAGAAGATAAAATTAAGTAATATTGAAAAGATTGCAACATTTTTTTGGAGTCTCACTTTGTTGCCCAGACTGGAAAGCAGTGGCACACTCACTGCCATCCTAGCGTCAACCTGCTGGGCTCCGGCGATCCTTCTACCTCAGCCTTCCAAGTAGCTGGAACTCCAGGAACGCTATCCCTCCCAACTAATTTTTTTGACTTATTGTAAAGATGAGGTCTCGCTAAGTTGCCTGGACTGGTCTTGAACCCACGGGCTCAGGCAATCCATTTGTCTCGGCCTCCCAAAGTGATGGGATTACAGGCTGAGTCACCCAACCCGGCTGCAACATTTTTTTTTAAACAAAATCTTCCATATCACCGGCAACGTTGCTTAGTCAGATGGGGAAATTCACCTGGATGGGAATGTCACCCACTCTTCCTTTAGTATGGCAACATTCCACCACATATTTTTAGTTTTTTCTCTTCAGGAAGTCAATATCATAAACTATAAATACACAGTGTAATCTTCTGCCAATAAAATGAGGTCAGCTTTCCTTTGGGTATCCTTTAAAACTGGAAATCATTACTGTATCTTCCTACTCCAGATCCTCTCACCTACTTGAGAATATACCTCTTCTCCTTTTTTTCTTAGAGAAAAGAAAAACAGAAGACTTTCAATTCCAAAGTAACTCCTTGGCCTTCTTTGGGCCTAAAAACAACAACAACAACAACAAAAAAGACTTGTAAGGAGATCATATTGGAATTCAAAGTACATTGAGCAGCTGGGGCTGTGCTGAAGAAATAGGTAGAAATATTAGAGCAGGGACAGCGATCTCATTCTTATGTCCTCTTTAATCCCATTAGCCAAAGACAATGCTGTCCTTTGAGAAATTTAGGAGCAGAGAGTCCTCTGGCTAGGAGCTCGACTAGTTACAATACCTCCCCTCTCAAATGTGCCTAGTACATTTAAATCTATAAAGCCTAATTAAAAATAAAAAGGAGGTAGATTCTAAGTCATACCTATTAGGCTTGCCATAAAGAATTAGAATGACCTAACTCTGCCATTAACAGAACAACCAGCCAGCTATAACAAGAAGGCTCCACTGACCTGCTCTGTCAGGAAATGGGAATTTGTGTCAAACCAAACATTCTGTTTCATAGAGTATTATAAAAAATACTAGGTATCCATTACCAATTTGCAAGACATGGAGTGCAATCAAATACACTTAACACTAAAACAACACCGAACATATGCTAACCTTTCTCTGACGATTCAAGTCATTTCAGAATTTTTCATTGGTTCCAGGTCACCCTAGGGAACCTCAATTTTCACTATGCCCAGTGAAGCATGGTTACATCCATTAATAAAGGTCTCCATTTGACAGAATGTTCTAACAACTAGCTTGAGCAGTGTAATGTTTCTACTGGATGGGGACTGGACCAAAAAACGTGGATACCAACCAGCCGGGGGTTTTTGCATCAGATGGTAGTACATTCAAGTTTAGCACCTCAAAAAGAGTGCTGTCTTCATGTGATATAAATGATCCAGAAGATTTTTCCTACCAGAGATGGGTAGGAAGGAAGAGAGAAGTATAGTTGTGCCAGTCTCCACCACTGTTCTTCCAGCACTTTTAACTGAAAGCTCACCAGTTTCAACCAGCCAGGGGCCTGTGGAACTCCTGTTTCCCCATGGAGGAGTTCACCACCGCAGTAGGGTCGACTGAGAAGTGCATTATCTGGTTATAACAGTCCAACTGCAGTGTGCCACCTTTTTGAGTGGCTGGAGAGTTTAGGAACCTGTAGCAGGGATCCTGACAACTCACGATGTGGATGACCACAGCGCTGGAATAAAAGCATGTTGATGTGAATCTTTTTTCAGTTTTAGTCACACAAGGTGATGGCTACGGGTGCTAATTGAAAAGGAAAACGATAATTCAATGTTATCACAGTTTACACCTACCTCATGCTTTTTCATCCAGAAGACTGAAAACACTTTTCACAAAGGGAAATCATCTAAGGTGACTTCCCCTGGGGTATGGGGTCATTCTGTGTCCCCGAAGAGGTCAGGCAATAATTATGTGATGACAACACCTTCTGCAGATGGACCAGAAAGATCCAAGGAGGAAAAGTGGAATATTCAGTCTTAGGAAGCAGGTAGAACTGCATTAAATAACAAAGGCTGGAGATTCAAGAACATTCCTGCAATCCCAGTTTGGTTCTCCATGTGGGATGAGTCTCCAGGAGGGATGAGTCTCCCACCTGGAGACTTGCCATGCTGTCTTGTAACATGCATAGAACAATTTTTGAAAAATAATATTTGTGACTGGGCTCAGGGACTCAGCCTGTCATAGCAGAACTTTGGGAGGCTGAGGCAAGTAGATTGCTTGAGCCCACAGGTTTGAGCCTAGCCTGGGCAACTTGATGAGACCTTGTCTCTATAATAAATTAAAAAAAATTAGCCGGATGTGGTAGCGCATGCCTGTGGTTCTGACTACTTGGAAGGCTGAGGCGGAAGGATCACCGGAGCCCAGCAGGTTAACGCTGGGGTGGCCGTGAGCATGCCACTGCACTCCAGCCTGGATGATGGAGTGAGATTCCAACTAAAAAAAAAAAAAAAAAAATTTGTCTTCAGAACAGAAATCAAAGTATTTTAAATACCGAGTAATACTTAGATGACCAGTCTCCCATTAAAGGATTAAATGCCTTTAATAGAAACTGTTGGGCCATAATAAAATTGTCCCTACTTTGATAACTGGTAGGCAGAGATTCCTCAAGTGACAAAAGGTATTAAAATCGACCTGAGACTTCTTGAGACTAAAAAGTGTGTTAGGTTAGTCTTGCAAAAAATTGGGGTGATATTGGGACCCTGTTCTTTTCTTTTTTAATTTTTTAAGAGGCAGTGTCTCATTCTGTCACTCATGCTAAAATACAGTGGTATGATCATAGCTCACTACAGCCACAAACTCCTGGTCCCAAGTGATCCTCCCATCTTGGCCTTCCAAGTAGCTGGGACTACAGGTGTGCACCATCATGCCACGCTAATTTTTTTTATTATTATTTGTAGAGACAAGAGTCTCACCTTGTTGGCCTGCTGCTCTCAAACTTTTGTCCTCCATTGATCCGCCCCCATCGGACTCCCAATGTGCTGGGATAACAGGTATGAGCCATTGCTCCCGGCCATCTTGGCTGGTTTTCTAACATATTTGGGAGGCAGAGCATGAGAGGACACTTCAAAATGGGGGTAGGGCAGTGGCTTCCCACATCAGAGGTCCTCTGTCACAGTTCCACCAGAACACTGTACATTCCGTGTGCTTGCTCGGAGAACCTCAGGCTGTGATGCAAAATATCTTGGGCAGATGGCTGGGTTTCTCACTTCTGTCTCCCTGACTCCACAGTGTGTTCTCTTTTCCCCTTTTAAAATGTGGTTCATTCTAAAAGCAGAAGAATCAGTACCCAGAGGACTTCTGAGGACAGTTCCCTGAGAATTCAGCTGCAAAACCCAAGAGGAGCCATGTCTCTAGGAAGAACCCAATTGCAGATTTCAGTGAAACATCAAACTCAAGCTTGAGCAAGTTTCTCTTTCCTGTTGTAACTTATCAGATTTCCTCTATCCACCCTTCTCTCTGGGCAGAAGGACAGACAGAGAAACAGAGAGACAGATACATGCTTTCTTGGGCCTAAATATTTCTTTGATGAAAACAGCTTCCACCTAGTCTCAATGACTTCCTCCTAAAGAATCCCTCGCATTTAATCTGTCTACTTCAAGGCAGCCTACTGCAGAATTCATACACGTTCCTTAAGTTATACAACTACTCTGAAGCAGGTAACAAAAACGCCAACACATGGGTGATTTTCTTCTGAGCAACTTGAAGTGATTGAAGTGTTTCGTCTCATGGGATGGTGAGAAGGTGATGTAGTTGAGCATATGAGCCCAACTAGGGAGACGGAAAACAAAGAAAGACATGGCTTATGAGTTTCAGGGCCTGGGCTGGTCCTGATCTCCAAACCAGTTTCTCTCCACCAGCTACCAATACTTTTGAAGTCAGGTGGACGATAAGAAGCTGGAAAACATGGGCGATTTGGAGTCATTTTGCTATAGGGCAGGCTGAGCAGACATCATCGTTAAAGTGTACTCCAGGTAAGAGGTCGTTTACTGATCTCTCTGCCCCTTATCGAGAGAGAGAGAGAGAGAGAGAGAGAGAGAGAGAGAGAGAGAGAGAGAGAGAGATACTGAGACTGAAGCTATTTCCTCAGCAAATGCCCAATGGCCTGAGGGTTGTTTATTTTATTATTATTATTATTATTATTATTTTGAGTTGGAGTCTCACTCTGTCACCCAGACTGGAATGCAGTGGCCGCTTTCGGCCACCGCAGCCTCGACCTGCTGGGCTCCGGCGATCCTTCCGCCTCAGCCTTCCAAGTACCTGGAACCACAGGCATGCGCTACCACGCCCGGCTAATTTTTTGATTTATTGTAGAGATGAGGTCTCGCCAAGTTGCCCAGGCAGATCTTGAACCCACGGGCTCAGGCAATCCACTCACCTCAGCCTCCCAAAGCGTGGGATTACAGGCTGAGCCATTGAGCCCGGCTCTGATGGTTGTTTAAAGTAGTCCCTGGTTAATTTCAGTAGGGTGTCCTGTGGCCATAACTCGCACTGCCTCACAGGTGAATCAATCCATCCCCTTATATTCAAGCAAAAGGCATCTGGGATCATCCTTCAGAGAGAATGAAAGAATCCCAGAGGATACATAAACACAAAAAGAATGTTAATTCTATCACAGCACTAATGTACCATTACCTGTAATGCACTTCTTTCAATAAATTCACTGGTACCTCGGGTCATGTCTAAATTCGTAACTCAGTTGGAGTGAATCAGTTACACTGGTTACATAGTAGGGACCGCAAATTACCACACGTGGAAATGTCAAGAACTCTGGAGTGCTGTAGCATCTTTTTAGAGGACCCGGGGGAAGAAGCTGGTGGCCTTTAGATGTGTAGAGAACTGCCCTGTGGAAGATTTTACACTTGATTCTGCAGTGCTCACAGGACAGAGCAAGGGCCACTCACAGACGTTATGGGAAGGCAGATTTAGGCTCATAATAAGAGTATCTGAGGTCCCAGGGGACACCCACTGTGTGCAAACCACTTTTGTGGATACTTTTTCTTAGGGCTGTTCACTGAATTGTCTCAAAGACCTGTCTAGTAGTTGTTATTTAACACCATGGTAGAAGAGTCAACAACAAGGCTCAGAGAAGTTAAGAAAGTGCTTCGGGCCACACTGCTTAGAAGCAGCAGAAGTAAGATGATCCAAACCTGGGCTGCTCCCAAGATTTTGTGGCCAAACTGATGGCCGCCACCCAGGGCAAAACAACACCGGAGAGAAATACGCAAGTCAGTGAAGTACCTGGAACATTTTGCACTCTTGACAGGAAAACATTTTCTCTAAAAAAGAATGTTAAAGCCCTAAAACTTTGATTATGGAGTTCTCTGGAAGAAATAGAGTGGAAAGACCATAAGCTTCCATTCTTCTTTCTTTCGCTTCTTATTAAGGGCAGTTTTGTGGCAGCAACAAAGGAAAATAACTTGGTGTCGATGTTCAGTAAGCTCCCCATCAAACTCAGAGGAAAAACGGGAAGAAGGATGCTGCTATAAAAATATCGTGTAAACGGATTCATCCACAAGACAACTTTAAACGCTGGGGCAAATGGATTCTTGGTTCCCTCGCCTTCCTATTTCTTTGTAACAAGTGTAATCTTTCCTAACTTAGGTCTGAACAATTCCAAATGATGGCTTGATTTGCAGTGATGGACCCGGCAGGAAGCAGGGAGCTCTGTTGAGTGTTTAAACTACTGTGATTGTGCATGGGACATCGGCAAGTCACTTTATGTCTCTGAGCTTCGGTTTTCTCATGAATAATATGAGCCCTTTGACCTCAGCCTACATGAACCCAGAATATCCCTACAACAATAGCCCAGTGTCTGTTTCTTGACTTATCATTGAAATTCCTGGAAATGAGCGAGGTATGTGGCTAAGAATATAGTATCATGGACAGTAGTCCTGGGGCCAGACTATTTGGGCTTAAATCTCAGCCACTGCTCCCCTTACTAGCCCGGGCAAAGCATTTGAACTCTCTCTCTAAGCTCGAGCTTTTACCTCTGTGAAATGGGGATATTAGCAGTACCTACATGACACAGCTGGCTGAAGACTGAATGTGTTCATATATTGAGAGCGTGTGGTCTTATTACTCTTGCTGTGTAGCCAAGGTTGTGAAAGTCTGTGTATTAGGCTCATTCAAGGAGCTCTGAAAAACCCACACGCAAAAGACCCCCTTAAAAGATCTCTCAGATCTGGGATAGTTTAGGAGGCTGCAAAGCCTCTAGTGCACAGCTAAAGGGGAAAACTTCATCTTCTCAGTTCATGCGAGGCTCCCAAAGATAGCCAAGGCATATTTGCACAGTGTATCTGACCAGGAAGCACACTGGCTTTCGACCCAGACAGACTTGGGTTCCAACACTGCTTTTGTAATTTCTTAGCCATGTGGCCTTGAACAAGTTACGTATTGTCTCTGAGTCTCAGTGTTTTCATCTGTAAAATGGAGAGAATACCATCCTTCTGGCATCTCTTGTGAGGTTTAAAGAGAGATCAATGATGACAAATTTAAAGCCCTAACAGGCAATCAATAAATGATATTCCTAAAAATGTATACTTATCCTTACACAGATTGCTCAAGCCAGAAGGATAGATCACCAAAACAGAAGCGCTGGGCTACTTGGAGCTTTTGAAACAGGCAGTTGTTCTTCTAAGAACTGTGGATTAAGTTTTTTTTTAACAACAAAGACATGGACATGTTATTTTTTCTCCCTCTGGAATGAAAGATATAACATATTTATGTATTCTTTGCTACATATTGCCTTTAAAAAAAAAACCCCATATATCTTGGGGTTTTTCCCAAATCAGTACATAAGAACATCCTCATTCTTACATTACCGAATCACAGTATTCCACAGAATTGATGTTTCGTAATTGAACCCATTCCCTACTGACAGGCATCCATGTTGTTTTCTACCATTTGATTTCTACAAACAATGCAGGGATGGATAACTTTTAAATATGACTTTTCAAACAAATATGTCTATAACTTACATTCCTAGAAGTGGAATTGCTGGTTCAGAAGGGTTGTACATTTGTCATTTTGTTAGAAGTTGCCAAATTGCCCTCTATACACTTGCACCAATTTATACTCCCATTAGCAACGGGAGAAGACTTCCTACTGCTCACCCCATCACCAAGACAGTCTGTTGTCAAATCTTCTGAATTTTGCCAGTCTGATCATCAAAAAGTCGTACCTCGATGTAGTTTATTATGCATTTACCTAATGATGAGTGTGTTGCGATTTTATATGTTTTAGAACAACTTGAACACCCTTTTTGGAAAGTTGATTATTCCTATCCTTTGCCTATTTCTCTACTGGTTTCTTGGGCTTTCTCAGTTTGATTTAGAGCAGATATTCATATATTTTTGATAGCCGTCCTTGGTCTGTGATATGCATTGCAAATATTATTTCCTAGTTTGTCATTTATTTTTTGACATCACTTGTGGTGGTGTTGTTCTGTATCTATTAGTTTGCCATGCAGAATTTTAAAAAATGTCGTTAAGTCTATATCTCTTTTCTTTTATGGCTTCTGGGTTTTGTATAATGGCTTCAAAAAGGCTTCCCCACTCTGACATTTGAAAAGAATTCTCCCATGGTTTCTTCTGTTACGTTTGTTATTTTGTACCTCACATTTAAACCTTTGATCCATTTGAAATGTTTCCTGGTGTAAGGTATGGATCTGAGTTCTTTTTAATTGGGTGAATTCTATTTTTTACATTTAGAGAAGAGCTATTTTTTACATTTAGAGAAGAGCAATATATAAGAAAGCATATGTAGGGTAAAAAAAAAATCCTTGAAGATGTCATGCAAAGAGAAAATGAACAATTCTTCTTGTGAGATAACTTCAACAGTTGAATTTCTTTCTGTTTTCCTAGTGCAAAAGCAAACTCATTATTCTCCCTCTCTTCAACAGTTGTCACTCATTTGCTAAAAATATTAATCTTAACAGTGCATTGAATTAAAAATTATAGATGCTAACAGCGAGTGAGCATTTCTGAGCTGACTTGAGTGATGGGTCTTATTTTCCTGCCTTTTCGTCGTGGGCAGCCTAACTCCTTGATTTCCAATGCTTGAAAAGCCTCGATGCAATAACAATATCATCATAAAAGCTAATTAGTAAAGATTTTGTGTCTTGTTAATGATGTACAATTGATTGTGGCTCGAGGACAGAACGAGCTTAAGCACTCAGCCGTGATGAGCCTTGCATTTCATCTTCTTACAATGGGAAGGTGATGGCATGTTTATGACTGTGTTTCGATGATGCAGACATCTGAACCAACTCACCAATCTGTTGCTCTCCAGCTTTATTTTTTCCTACTACCAAACCCCAGCCCTTTAAACATGGAGAGAGAATTCTGGACGCTTGATTACAAGAGAAATGAAGAAAATTAATGACGTAGGGACCAAACAGTGTGCAACGATTAGGACTTCACTTATCTACTCTATTTTTGCTTATTATTTTTTAAATTTTGCTATACTTTTCCCCATATATCCATCAACCATATTTAAGCTGTATGAATGCCTGATTTAAAATAAATTTAAAGTAGCCATTTATGCTGGGCGCAGTGGCTCACGCCTGTAATCCCAGCACTTTGGGAGGCTAGATGAGAGGAATGCTTGAGGCCAGGAGTTCAAGACCAGCCTGGGCAACATAGCGAGACTCGCATGTCTACAAAACAAGAATAAAAAAATTAATTTTAAAAATAAAGTAGCCACTTAATGATAATCCTCCATCTCTTTTTTCCAGACCATCTCACAATTAATTCCTTATAAATGATCAATTCTTTACAAAT
The DNA here is from genome assembly GCF_000164805.1 of Carlito syrichta. NCBI lineage: Eukaryota > Metazoa > Chordata > Mammalia > Primates > Tarsiidae > Carlito > Carlito syrichta. The sequence goes on from NW_007252100.1 coordinate 1,401,222, forward strand.
TAATAGATCTTGAGAGACACAGATGTAGTTCTAGACAGGTGTTAACATATCTATTTACGGAGAGAAGAAAGCACTATGTGGAGACTCTGGGACTCCCGGGACAAGCCTCTCCCCAGGACTTTATTCCCAGCTTTCTCCCTGGAGTCCAATGACTGGAAGCCTTCTCTCCGATTTCTTTCACCCCTCACTGCCTTTCTGACCTTTTCACAGTTTTCTCTTTCACCTCAAGTGGTTCGTGAAGTCACCTGCAACTGTAGTTCCAGACTCTGGTGTTTGGTCCAATACCCCATTCTTCTTCTTTTTATTTTTTGAGTCAGGGTCTCACTTTGTCACCCAGACTGGACTACATCGACACGAACACAGCGCGTCGCAGCCTCGAGCCCCTGGGCCTTCCAAGTAGCTGGGACTACAGGCAAGTGCCACCATGCCCAGTTAAGTTTTTAATTTTTTTGTAGAGACAACGTCTTGCTATGTTGCACAGGCTGGTCTCAAACTCTTAGGCTCAAGCAATCCTCCTGCCTTGGTCTCCCAAAGAGCTGGGATTACAGGTGTGAGCCACCATGCCTGGCCCCAAAACTCCATTCTTTAAAGAGAAAGGAGTCTGGCTTTTTTTCAGAGTTGGTCTGGATCACCCAGGTGTGATGAGACAGCACATGAAGATGCAGAACTTCAACAGGGAAGGATTAAGAGTGTATCATGATGTGGCTTCCGACTGGGAACGTACAACCAAGGCAGTCATTCTGGCACAATCATCCCCTGTTGCTGTTTTCTGACATTTGAAAACATCCAAACGTGGGCTTCGCGGAGGCCTGCAGAGCAGCTCTGGGGCCTCACTTCCACGGCCCACTCCCATCTCTTGCAGGGCCCTGGACACCATGCCTGCGCTTGGTGCCATCTGGAATTCGCTCTCCTCCTCTCAGAGACTGTGGGGCCAAAGGTGGCCTTCGGTCAAGCCCAGAAACTCAGTGTACAGAGGACCAGGGAGGCATCTGCCAGTGTAAGAAGCGCTTGGCATTGCGAAGATCGGATCTAGACGTCTCTTCACACAGAATGCCTTTTCCCCTCTCATGCCTGTTCGTTGGTGTGGAGCTGGCCTCACTCCATCTGGGCTGCTGGGCCCCTGGGAGGAGAGAGACTGGGCTTGGTTGGGTGAATGGGGAGAAAAAAACAGAAGACAATCTTCATTTCTACTCCTCTCTGTCTAGGTGACCAGAGTTTGATTTATTTACTTATTTATTTTTTAATTAAAAAAAATTTTTTTTGAGTTGGAGTCTCCCTCTGTCTCCCAGACTAGAGGGCAGTGGCCGCTCCCGGGCCACCGCAGCCTCGACCCGCTGGGCTCCGGTGATCCTTCCGCCTCAGCCTTCCGAGTAGCTGGAACTAGAGGTGCGCGCTACCACGCCCGGCCGATTTTTTGGATTTACTGTAGAGATGAGGTCTCGTCAAGTTGCCCAGGCGGGTCTCGAACCCGTGGGCTCAGGCAATCTACTTAGCCTCCCAAAGCGCGTGATTACAGGCTGAGCCTCCGAGCCCGGCTCAGAGTTTGATTTAAACAGAAGAGCGTGCGGCCTCTTCTTCCCTCTTTGCCCAAGGGTAAAAGGGCTGCTGGAAGGGGCAGCCCCCAGGTGAAGCGGAAAGACTGAACACAAGATGAGGTGGGCAGGGCAGGGCTGCGGTTCTCAGCCTTCAAAACCAGGGTCCTTGGAGGAGGGATACAGCTCGGGGCTGCCCTCAGCCTCCCAGTCAGCCTTCTCCTCTGCCAGCGAAGCTGATAAATTCTGTTTCACTGAACATAGACTTACCACAATTAAGGGCTTGAATCTTTTTCATTTTATTTTTTTTGAGAGACAAAGTTTGTTCTGTCGCCCAGGCTGGAGTGCAGCGGTGAGGTCATCACTCATTGCAGTCTCCAACTCCTGGGTTTAAATGATACTCCTATCTCCACTACTTGAGTGGCTGGGACTACAGGTGTGTGTCACCACGCCCGGCTGATTTTTATTTATTTTAAAGATGTGGGGTCCAAGTCAGGACTGGGTACATAATTGAGGCCACTTATATGCAGGTGAAGTTTGAGCCTCCCATTGGACCTCGCTTCGTCTGGATTAGGGTCTGTCACCCTTATGGATGTCATGTGTCCCCCATCCTTCCCTCGCCTGGCAGTGCCCTGCTACTGCCAATCCCTTTCTTATAGTATTATGGTAGGTGTTCGGGGTCCACTTATGAGTGAGAATGTGGTGGTATTCAGTTCTTTGTTTCTGTGATTGATCACTGAATGTGATAAACTCCAAATCCATCCAAGTTGCTGTGAAGTCCGTAGTTGTTTCCTTCTTTATGACTGCATAATATTCCGATGTGCATATGTACCACATTTGTTCTATACAGTCCAGTTTTGATGCGCAGCACTGTTGCCTCCATGTTTTCGCTATTGCGAATAATTCTGTAATAAACATGCATGCGCAGGTATCTTTTTTGTAGAATGGTTGGAGCTCCTCCAGGTATATTCCCAGAAGGGGAATTGCTTGGTCATGTGGAGGGTCAATTTCTAGTTCTTTTAGGAATCCCCACACTGTTTTCCACAGAGGGTGAACGAGTGTAGAAGCATGCCCTTTTTCTGTATCCTCGCCAGTATCTGTTGTTTTTTGTTTTATTAATGATGGCCATTCTTGCTCGAATTAGGTGGTATCTCAGTGTGGATTTTACTTGCATTTCTTTGATGATTAGTGAGGCTGAACATCTTTTCATGTGTCTGTTGACTGCTTGTGTGTCTTCTTTTTAGAAGTATCTATTCATTTCTTTTGCCCTTTTTTTTTTTTTTTTGGGTTGGAGTTTCACTCCTGTTGTCCAGGCTGGAGGGCAGTGGCACGTTCACCGCCACCACAACCTCTACCTATTGGACTCAGGTGATCCCTCCGTCTCAGCCTTCTAAGTAGCTGGAACTACAGATGTGCACCATCATGCCTGGCTAGTTTTTGTGATTTATTGTAAGAAATGAGGTCTCACCAAGTTGTCTAGGTTGGTCTCAACCCCCCGGACTCAGGCAGTTCTCTGCCTTGGTTTCCCAAAATGCTGGGATTACAGGCTGAGCCATCACGCCTAGCCTTTTGCTCACTTTTTCATGGGGCTGTTTGTTTTTTTCCTTTTGGTACATTTGAGTTCCTTGTAGATCCTGTATGTCGGCCCTTTGTCAGATATATAGTTGGCAAATATTTTTTTTCCGTTCTTTGGGCTGTCTCCCTGCTCTTTTGATAGTTTCTTTTGCTTTGCGATATATATTTATTTAGTTTATTGTGGAATTGGGCTCCAGCTATGTTGCCCAGGCTGGTCACCAACTCCTGGCCTCAAGTGATCGTCCTGCCTTGGCCTCACAAAGTGCTGGGATTATAGGCGTGAGCCACCACACCCAGCTGGTTTGAATATTTGATACTGTACCAGAGGACGGTACTGAAGGAGGGTTCCCAGTGGGCTTGAAGAATTTATTCTGATGGCTTTGGTAACTGGCTTTTGTAGATACAAAGCATCTAGCTAAATAACAGACCGTGAAATCGAGTGGCTCACAGATGAGGCACGAGCTGTTTTCATGAGTTGCCACAATCCTGAGATAATAACGTACACACACCACAAAGCCAACATCTGAGTGCTCTCACCCTTGACTTCCAAGGCGTTTTCCGTGGAAATTCCACTTCTGCTGGGCCCAGGCCTAGATTCCAGGAGGCCATGCATGACACTCTTTTGCAAGAGGCATTTAGCAGTAGATACGTGGTTAATATCTGCTGCTGGCTGCTGCTGTTCTGTCTTAGACGCTTTCTCTGAACTCTTATATTTTGTACTTGTGCCCTGAGGCGATCCAATCACGAGAGTTGCAGTGTGCAAAAATGATAAATAAGTAAATGGTATCCCATTTCCAAAAGAGGGCAGCAGCCGTGGGGAATCGTGGAATCCACACCACACTCACGAAATCCTTGCAATTCTGCGATGCTCTGCATCCCCGAGTGGGGCAGCCCCTTGCTACGTGCCGTGAAAGGCGTCACACCTGCCCCTCACGTGCACAGAATATAAATGAGCAGAATAGTAAAACTGTCTCACTGTCCCCCTGCGGTGGCCACTCCTAACAAGACCACCGCCTGGTCCCTTTGTCCTTGCCCAGGCCCCCACGTGAAATCCTGACTGATTGAAGCCTCTTGTCCCAGATGCAGCACTTGCAGGGACCACAGACAGAAGCAGAGGAGAGCAGCCCCCTACTCTTTCCTGTATCATCTGTCCACGGACACACACACACACACACACACACACACACACACACACACACTGTGTTCGCTCCCTCCTAGCAATGTACTAGGGGCTCCAGAGACTCCCAAGTCACGGGACACGCTCAGAGCTACTGCTCACACCCCGTTCCTCCCAGAGTGAACTTCCTGCCTCTGTTCAAGAAGACAAGGGAGGCCCATAGAGGGGCTGCAAAGTCTCAACTCTTCTCCAGAGGCTGAGGAAGCACTCAAGAAGGAGGGAAGAGAGGCAGAGGATACAGGTCCCCTATGTGTCAAGTTAAGAGGGCTGTGGGGCAGGCCAAGGTCAGGATGGAGGTGAGTGCTCTTTGGGTGTTAATAAAAGGCAAAGTTAGCAGGATAATGAAATATGTAACAGAAAGTAATTAGCTAAGGAAGACCAGAAATGGACTCCCCAGGAGGTAAGATTCAATTGGAAGCATGAAAGAGGAGGAGGAGGCAGAAGTCAAGGGTCTCTGGGAAGCAGCTTTCCAGGCAGAGGGAGGAGCAGGTGTGAAGGCCCTGAGACTAGAGGAGAGTGAGCCAGAGGGAGAGGGTTATGAAAAAGGCAAAGTGGCCAGGCTAGTAGCCTGTCATCCCAGCACTTTGGGAGGCCGAGGTGAGTGGATTGCCTGAGCCCGCGGGTTCGAGACCCGCCTGGGCAACTTGGCGAGACCTCATCTCTACCACAAATCAAAAATTAGCCAGGCGTGGTAGTGCACGCCTGTAGTTCCGGCTACTCGGAAGGCTGAGGCGGAAGGATCGCCGGAGCCCAGGAGGCGAGGCTGTGTAGCTGGGAGCGGCCATTGCACTTCAGTCTGGGCGACAAAGTGAGACTCCAACTCAAAAAAAAAAAAAAAAAAAGGCAAAGCAAATCTTTATCAACCCGAAGAATGGGAATCGCTCACGTACACAAGAGGAGGGTTTTCAGCCAGACACGGGTCCCAGGGTGAGGAGTGAGTCTGAATTGCTAGGTGGGATTTTAAAAAGGAAATTGATGGGAACCCTGAGCGAGAACGTTCCACCGCTCTCTGCCGTAGTGTGTCGTCATCCTCCTTAGAGTGTCGTCTTCCTCCACCGCAAGCTGTTGTCCTCTGCGGTGTATTGTCTTCCTCTGGCATGTCATCCTCCTCCTGACGTCTTTTCTGAGTTAGCCGAGTATGGCCATATTCAGGCGGTGGCCTCTGTCTGGCTAATTTCCATTGCACACCCTCACCTATAGCCAGTGCAGGCTGGGAACCACAAAAGGAGAAACCACTTCCAGTTCACCCCAGCTGGTGAGGCCCAGGGCGTGGAGCACAGTTACAGGCTGTGTCAGATGACTCAGTGGTGGCGTCAGTGGCCTTCTGTCATGTGAAAGAGTGGGCCGAGGAGGACAGCAACGGCTCTTCGCATGTGGCATTTTTTTCCAGGGTGAGGGGACGTCATCTTCCATAGCATGTTGGCCTCCTCGGTGGCACCTGGTATCCCCTCTCTCTCATTCAGGGTGGTGAAACCAGGCTTGAGAGAAACCCCTCAGATGCACGGCCCCTTTGGAAGCTGTGCCGTCCACATGACACCAGTGAGATCTGGGGACTGATCTGATGTTCCAGAAAATGCCAGAGCTTTGGGAGTGAGAGGGGGATTAAAGGCGAGAGAAAGAACACGGGAAGGGGATGCACTGGGGAAAGCCACAAGGAGGTGGCCTCAGAGAAGGAAGGAACACATATCCTGGATGTGAGACTTTATGTGTCAAATTTCACTCACCCTGAATTTCCTTTCCCTCCCAGAGAAATGGCTCCCTGCCCTCTCCAGCTCTCCTTGAGTAAATACCGGCATCACCTGCTGTATGTGTTCGCGCCTGTTCATTTTGGGGAGCTTAGGTCCAGTCAGTGTCTGCAATACGTGAAGTAGTTGTTTCCCCTTCTCTGCGGTCAGCAGCGGGGACCCACCTTTTAGGCAGGATAGAGAGGCAGTTCAGCGTATTCACAGAGAGCCGGAGCCAGTCAATGCCTGGGTGAAGGAGTGTAGACAGGAGTTTGATCGTGCTAAGAAGGACCATGAAGAGCTTGAAAGGGTCTGTAATTTAGAAGTTAAAAACGTGACAACCTCTGTGGAAGGCAGTTCTCCTGAGAGAGATGTGGGGAGGCAGGGAGTGAAGAGGAAGCCCTTGGAGGTTCAAACCATGGGGCAGAAAGGACACTATGGAGCTTGGCACAGAGAAGGAGGCCTACCCACTGGAGGACGGCCCAGTTTGGCCTTGGCTTCCTGAATATTCTCCAGGCCTTCTGAAATGTTTGGAAAATAGCTAATTCAGTCAAGGGGGGGGGAAGTGAGGCCCACCAATGTATAAGAAGCTTGATAAAGCAGCAGAAAACTAAGTCTTGGGGGCAACACAGGAGGGGTCATGACAAGACAGAGTGTGGCACCAGCAACAGCCCCAACATTTAGAAACCATCCAAGCCTTTCCTTCGAGGGCAAGGGGTTCCAGGCCTAGGTCCCAGGGCATCTCTTGAGGGTACTCCTTCTTCTGCTACTGCACTGGATAAGAAAGACACTGGACTCGGTGGCTCAGCCTGTCATCTCAGCACTTTGGCAGGTCGAGGCGAGTGGATTGCCTGAGGCCACAGGTTCGAGACCAGCTCAGGGAGACCAGATCAGACTAACTTGGCAAGACCTCATCTCTATAATAAATCAAAAATTAGCGGGTGTGGTAGCGTGCACCTGTAGTTCTGGCTACATGGAAGGCTGAGGCAGAAGGATTGTTGGAGCCCAGTGGGTCTACCCTGGGGGTGGCCGTGAGCATGCCACTGCACTCCAGTCTAGGCGACGGAGTGAGACTCCGACTCAAAAAAAGAAAGACATTGAAGGGCAAGATGTACACTCCCAGAGACCACTTCCTGGTGCTAGAGAAGATGCCAGCAGCATGGGCTCAGCTAGGAAGCAAGGTCTGTACTGCAGGCCTCCCCAGGAATGTGGAACTGTAGGACTTTGAGTAAAGAAGGCACAAGCCAGGCTGTGTTATAGAAGTGGCTTCCCTCAGTCCTTCCATCCGTGCTAACTTTTTCACTTTCTGATTGTGTCATCTGATAAGGGCTGGCTTTCTGGGAAGACACAGAGGCCCAACCCCCCAAATTTTATAACTTTGGGATGAAGAAAAGTGGGTACCACCGTGGTAGTGGTCCAGCATCCTGGACCCATCCTGATGTGAGTCTTTTCTGAGTGTTAGCTGAGTACGACCATACCAAGGTGCTGATGTGTGTCTGACTAATTACCATTGCACATTCTCACCTACAACCAGGTGTGGGTTGGGAGCCATGAAAGGCGAAGCCACTTCCAGTTCCAGCTGGTGAGGCCCAGGGCATGGAGCACAGTTACAGCCTGTGTTAGATGGCTCAGTGGGGGAGTCAATGGGCTTCTGTCACATGAAAGAGTAGACAGAGGAAGAGAACAGCAGCTCTCTGCATTTTTCCAGGGTGAGGGGATGCCTCAGGGTACCCCATATCCTATGCCATCTTTCAGCATCTAATGGAAGAAGTCACTGGGCCAATGAACTCATGGAAGGAGCTGGAGTTCACTGACAAATGTTGGGCTTAGAAGGGCTTTGGGGAGCACGGTAATGGTTCCTTAAGGTACTAGGTTGTCCCAAAGGGGTATACTTAAAACAATTTTCTGATGCGTGTTAACACTGTGGCACTTTAGTGAGTTATGTGGGGCACAGTGTAGGCTAACAAAGGGTATCATAGATCTAGAAACAACTTCTGCCCCATACAAAGGCCTCCCACCAACTGGGGGACCTAGTTGGGGTATGAGGACTCCGTGGGGACTGTCAAAGACATTTGCTCCCCACTCAGTGACTTGGCCTATGGCCTGGGAAGCCCCAACAATGGACAGATGAACGGCCAAGCCCGCTACCTCCCTGAACCATGGCGAGCACCAGGAATGGAGACATGACGTTTGGGAAGTTGGTGAATCAGACAATCGAAGAGTCAGGACTGACTCACTACAAAGAGCCTTTTCTGAAACACACAGAAAAATGTTTTTAGAAGTTGGAGGCAGTTCAGTGTGTAGAGGACCCCCAAGAAAGACTGGTGTTGTAATGGCTACTTAGCAGAATTTTGCTTGAGAGCAAAATCTGATGGCTTACTTGTTGTAAGGACTGTGGTCATGGAGAAATGGGTGTAAGGTCACAGGCACGGAGGCCTTTCCAAAGGTGGGTTGCAAGTCACCTTCTTCCCTACTTGATAACCAGAATGAAATTGAATGTTGCCATGCAATTGTTGAGATACTAGAATTTCAGCCTCTGGTGTTGGCCTGGCTTAGTGGTTGAGGTATTGACCCTATTTCAGGGCCTTCAGCTGAGGTCATCTACCCAGTGAGAGGGAGAGAGAGAGAGAGAGAGAGAGAGAGAGAGAGAGAGAGCGCGAGAGAGAGAGAGACAGATAGAATTGACCCCGACTGGTGGGGTAAGGATGTGGCCCAAAGTCTGAAGATCCCTCTGAGGTCTTCCTACCCAGAACAGACTAAGGCTAGAAGGAAAACTCAGTAAGACGACCCAGAGTGGTGAAGATGGCCGAGGGACAGGGCTAGTGGAGAGGACGTTGATTTCTTCTACAGATCTGAGAACTTTGACACTGACAGAAAAAGCCACTCATTAATGGGAAATCTTTCCAGGATCATGGTGTTCTGACTCAGAACCAACTGATTTTTGTCAGCGTATGAATTCCGTCGTTCCCACTGCCAAGGTAAAGGAAATCAGACACAAAAAATGAGAACAGAGAAAAACAACAATAGCATTAATGTTGTCAACAAACATTTTTGAGCACCTACTGTATGTTGGGTCTCATTCTAGACCTTGGGGATACAGCAGTGAACAAGAGTGACAAAAATCTATGCCTCTGTGGAGCTAACATTCCAGAGGGAAAAGACAGATCAATAAACAAATAAACTAGTAACTAGTTTGTCCCATGGGGGTAAATCCTATGAATTAGCAATCACTAGCTCTTTCAGAGAATTTCTATGTGTCAGGCAGTGTTCTGAGGACTTGATATACGTTAACTTACTCCGTTCTCATTATAACCCTGTTGTTATATCTCCATTTTAGGTATGAGGAAACCGAGGCGCTGATGTTGACGTAGCTAGCCCAAGGACATGTATCTGAGATGTGGAAGAGCCAAGCTTCCCCCCAGGGAAGTTTGGCTCCAGCATCTCAGCCATTTCTGTACCCCAGGGAAGCAGGGAAGAGGTGCTGAAGTAGAGTTGGATTGAGACTGGGGATTTCAGTAGGGGCATCATGAAAGGCTACACTGAGAAGGTGACATCTGAGCAAAAATAATCTCCAAAGAGGTGAAGAGGAGAATCATTCCACTGCCAAAGCTCCAAGGCAGGAGGGAGACAGGAAGGAGGAGGCTGAAGTGGCTGGCCCAGTTGGAGCAGAGTGACAGGAGACTAGCAGTCTCCAAGGGCAGAGCTCTGACCCAGACCGCAGAGGGTCCAGAAACGCTCAGGAGGATGGTGGCGTATAGCCTGGTGACTCTGAGCAGAGCAGTGGCGGGTTCTGACTTTTGTATTAAACACATTACTCTTGTTGGGTGGGGAACAGATACAAGAGTTCAAGGGGAGAAGCGGGGAAATTCCACAACAGCAGCCACTACTCTCGTGGGGTGATGGGGACCAGCCAGGGTCGTCCTGAATGATGCTGTGTGGTTGTGCCCGAGGCTTGAGCAGTACTCACTGGAGAGGACGGGGGCGCATTCTGGTCACCAAAGTGGAAATATGAGCTCTCGTTCTTGGACCCCTTGGGTTCCCGAAACATTAATGAGGAGTATTCTTCTTGACTTGTGGACACACCGTTCTTGTACCCCTCAACTCGCTATTTGGCCTCGGGGTTCTGATTCATTCTCATTTCTTCATTGCCCCTTCCATGGAGGCAGTCGGGAACTCTCTCATTCTGGCCCATACAGGGCAATTTATGAGACTCCATTTCCTGTCCTGCCAAAACTCAGCTCCTTGACTTGTCCTTCCCCCCTAAAGCTCTCTCTCCTGACACCCTATTTCCTGACCACCAGTTATCCTGGTTCAAATCTTTAGTTGTAGCTCTGAATCGGCTTTTGTTTTTTGCTCTCATTCGATAATTCTGCTTTCTATAAACGATGCCTCTGACACAACTTCTGCTATTCCCACCGTCGCCATCTTGTTCCAATGTGTCCTTCCTCTGGGCAACTGTAGGGGCCTCCTAACCCATCGCCCCGTGTCCAGATTCACCCCTCACTATAGACTATGGTGAGCTTAACCTTGCCAGAGGCAAACTGTGATCTTCCCTTCAAAACCTTCAACTGTTCCTCTGTTCCTCGGTGAACCAAATACAAAGATCCCAGCTTGGCATTCAACCCCCTACGCAATATGGCCAAGCCTGTATCCAACTTTCTTATTCCCGTGCATGATCTGCACATATCTAACACTCCACAGTCAATTCCTGGTGACTTTTCTACCATGTTCTGTGCATTCGTGTCTTACGCTCAGATAGAGTCCCACCTCTCTTTTGCTGTCTCTCTCCAATACCCATTTCATGAAGTCATTCTTATTACCCTAGACTGGAAGCCTTTTCTCTCTCCTCTAAAATGCCATAAACAAATGTGCTGCAGATTTGTGTATTTGTTCTGTCACACAACCTATATCTTTGAAAGCAGAAAGTTGCAGGCACTCACATCTCTAGCCAGGAGTATACAGTAGGTGCTCATGTATTCACGAATTTCTTTATTCTATAAACACTAAAAGCCAGGCATTGTTCTAGGCGTAGAGGACACAAAGGTAATACGATACCGTTTCCCTCTTCTGTATGCTTGTTAGGCATTCAATCCAACATAAAATAATTTACAAATTCTGGGAGTGGTTATCTGACCATCCTCAGTTTAAAAATGATGTTTCGTACTACCTTCTACTCCCACCCTCATAAATCAAGGTAATTACTTGGCAATCTGGCTACGCCTTGTAAGGCAAAAGAGCTGTTCGTGTCTTGTGTCAAATGGTGAACAGGGAGGGGAAGGAAATGGGTAAATTACCCTGCCTCCCATCTGTGCCCAGCAGCTCTAAATCTCCAGGAAAAAAACGTGCTCAAGCTTGCTGGAGGAATATCCTTCCAACTGTGCTTCTAAAGGTAGGATTTGGCTGCAGTGGGTAAGGGACTGACTAGGATAAGGGTGTAAGCATATCTGAAACCGTGTGTTGAGCTTTTACGTTTGAGAGCCAGCATGTGTACTTCTAACGGACTGCAAAGTTTCTCTTGCCTTCTCTGACTATACACACAGCAAATAGAGCGAGGCTCTCCAGACCTGCCTGTGACATGTGCTGCACATTCTGAAGAAGCCCTGTGACATGGAAAACACCGCTGTCTGATCCAGCACAAATGCCACTCTTGTATCAGTCTTTAATGTAACAACTCTTAATAGGCTGAGATTTTAAGATGTGTTCTTGCCAGAAGAGAGACTCAAAGATAAGCCAAATGAATGATTTAAATGCCCCTTAAAAACTGAAAACAGGCCAGGCCTGATGGCTCACACCTGTAATTTCGGCGCTTTAGGAGGCCAAGGTGGGAGGATTCCTTGAGGCCAGAAGTTCACAACCAGCCTGGGTAAAATAGCGAGATCCCTGTCTCTACGTAGCATTTAAAAAAAATAGTAAATAATAATAATAATAAAGACAAAATATGTGTAGTGTAGTCAGAGTATTGTAGCAGTTAAGAGTGTAATCTCAGCTGGGCTCGGTGGCTCAGCCTGTAAATCCCGCGCCTTTGGGAGGCTGAGGTGAGTGGATTGCCTGAGCCCGTGGGTTCGAGACCCGCCTGGGCAGGCGAGACCTCATCTCTACAATAAACCAAAAAATCAGCCGGGTGTGGTAGCACATGCCTGTAATTCCAGCTACTTGGAAGGCTGAGGCGGAAGGATCGCCGGAGCCCAGCAAGTTGAGGCTGCGGTGGCTGGGAGCGGCCACTGCACTCCAGTCTGGGCGACAGAGTGAGACTCCAGCTCAAAAAAAAAAAGAGTGTAATCTCTGCAGCATGTCTGCCTGGGTTGAAACTCCAAGAGCACAAGACTGGTTGTATGAACTTGGGCAGGTGTAGAAGTTTAATAGCCTCTCTATACTCATCTCTACATGGAGATTATAACAGAACTGAGAAGTATTTCTGTGATAGGTGAGTAATATTTTTAAGATGCTTAGAATAGTTCCTGGGAATAATGAACACCATCTAAATGTTTATTCAATTTTTACAAAAATTCTAAGGTGGGTGTGGTAGTTCACCACACCTCTAATCCCAGCACTTTGGGAGGTGGAGGCGGGAGGATTGCCTGAGACCAGGGATTTGAGACCAGCCTGGGCCACTTGGCAAGACCTCATCTCTACAATAAACAAAAAAATTTAGCAGGCTGTGGTGGCGCACACCTGTAGTTCCAGTTACATGGAAACCTGAGGTGAAGGATCGCTCGACGCCAGCAGGTGGAGGCTATGGTGGCAATGAGCATGCCACTGCATTCCAGCCTGGGCGACAGAGTGAGCTTCCAACTCAAACAAAACAAAACAAAACAAAAAAACTAAAAGAAATCATCTTTTTTTTCTCCTTGAGCGAAGTCTTGCTCTGTTGCCCAGGCTAGAGTGCAGTGACACACTCACGGCCACCCCAGCGTCGACCTGCTGGGCTTCGGAGATCCTTCTACCTCAGCCTTCCAAATAGTCGGAACTACAGGCATGCGCTACCACGCCTAGCTAATTTTTTGATTTATTGTAGAGACGAGGTCTCACCAAGTTGCCCAGACTGGTCTCGAACCCGCGAGCTCAGGCATTCCACTCTTCTTGGCTTCCCAAAGTGCTGGGATTACAGACTGAGCCACACAAATCATCTTCTTAAGAAAAGTAGGACACAAAGACCCATCAGTAACCGCCCACAGCCCAGGAATGGCCTTATGACCTCATTGTTATGCAGAGGTCATACCTTGATTTCCAGCTGTCTACTGAGAAGCCAACAGTATTTGTGGGGGGAAAATGGAGTAAGTTTTCTAAATACACCGTACGTATTTATGCTTACCACTCCCTTAAACTGGAGGAAAACATCCAAAGAGAGGGGAAAAAAGTCTTCCCCAAAGGATACTTGAATAAACCTGAATAAATGAAAGCACTGTAGGTAATTTAACCCTCTGGATGTAGTGACACAATTTCTGCTCCATTAATGAGAGTCACGTGCACTCCTGTGGGGAGAGAAACTCCCCAAATTGGCCCTCTTTATGCCTTGTTTCCTCCTTTATGTGCAATTTCATCTTTCTGGGACCCATATAAATCTCTCTCTGCCCGCGTTCGCGTCCCATTATGAGCGAGCTACCATAATGACAGCCACCTGTTTTAATGACAGAGCCAGGATGTCATCATTTTCAGCAGAGTGTTGTTAATCTGAGTAACCTTTTCCTTCAGGAACACCCTCCCCACCCTCTCGCAGTGCCACGCCAGCTTCAGAGCACCTGTTCCCCTTGAGTTTGAAAAGGTAAATTCCTCCCCAAGGGGGATCCCCCGCCTGTTCCCCTTCCCATGCTGCTGGATCTGTATAAATCTTGCACTTTGGGCCCCTGTGGTTTTCTCAATCAAACCAGCAGGGGGAAAAAGTGGAAAATGGAAACACACAACGTTTGAAAATGCGCGTTAACGCACTGCAATAGCCCAGTCAGAAGTGTGTCAACATCGTGAACTGCCACCTTCCCTGGGCTTCTGTCCTGGAGCAGCTACTGACAGGCCCTTGCTGTCAACTCCCCCAGGACATCAGGTGCGTGGGATCCATAGCGCCACGGGGTCTGATGCCAGTGACTGCCACCAACTCCATTCGCCACTCAGATACACACAGGGAGGGACTCCCGGAGCTCTAGCCACCTCCAAAAAGCCCTGGTGACATTCCCAGTCTCCCTGACACAGTCTAGATGGCTGAGTGTGGACTTGGCTAACACCAAAGCCATGCTGACAAGCACATCTATGTCAGGCCCAGGAGTTCTTGGCCCGCCTCTGACCTGGATTCGCTGTGTTGCTGTATGCTGGACATCACACAGGTCTCGGTGTGAAGGTGAGGCTTGTCACTTCCCTGACAAAAGGCTGCGGTGTCAACAGGCAACATATGCCAAGGTTGGGGTCTGGCGGAGAGCAGTTTTCAGCATGTGTTACCTGCTTTCCTCTGTCCCCCGATACCTGAGGCCGGCCCATATTCCCAGGCCCAAGGTTTCTCCATCAAGCTGGAGGAGGAAAAGGGGGCCAACTGTCTCTCCCCACCCCCTAACCGTGTTTTTCCTGCTCCTGGGCTAACATCTACCACTTCCGCGGAAGCTGATGTCTAAGACTTGTTGATGCTCCCAGTCCCACAAACTGTCCTGAACCCAACCATACCTTTTCCTCCTTCCATCCTGTTTAAATGGAAGCATCGGCTAACTCCCCCTGCACCCTGGGTCCCATGTCCTCTTGTTTTCTCAGACTTTCTCCCTGATTACTTCCATAGTTAGACATGAATAAGTCTCTCCTCTTTTTAAGAAACATCTGCACTGGGTGTGGAGGCCAAGGTGAGAGGACAACTTAAGCCCAGGAGTTTGAGACCAGTCTGGACTACAAAGCAAAACCCTGTCTTTAAATATACATCTACATATTAGTTGGGAGCAGTGGCACGTGTCTGTAGTACCAGCTCCTCAGGAGGCTGAGGTGGGAGGATCACTTGAGCCCAGGAAATCGAGGCTGCGGTGAGCTGTTGCACTCCAGACTGGGGGAAAGAGCAAGGTCACATCTCTAAAAAGGAGGAGGAGGAGGAGAAGGAGGAAGAATAGCAGTGGCAAGAAACCACCTGCCTCCAAGCTAAATACCACCAAAACACCAAGTCATAAATGCACTGAAGTGTCTACTGGAGGTAGTGCGACAAGGTTGCTGATAACTTCTGTAAGGTCTTTGTGGTGGGGTGGAGTCAGAATCTCTCATTTTGCAGTTCAGTTGCCCAAACCCATTAAGGCAAAGTGACTTACAGGGCTCGAAGTCGTAGACCTAGATAGACCTGGTGCTAGAATGGGGACTCTTGACTTCCAGTTCGGTATGTGCCCAGGACATACTGATTATGTTGTTTTGCAGTAAATACGGACTGAGCTTGCCTTCTCTTATGAGGGAAGTACTCTTTCAGGCATGGCTGGTCCAGTTTCAAAGTCTGGAGCAATCTTGGGAAGGGAATATAATTAGTTCTTTAAGAACAATGGTTTTCCAAGGGCTCTGTATTCCTTCTAGAGTATCCCACTCTTTTCTCTTCCAGTCCTAGGTTATAGGAATTTTGTTCCCTATGACCATCTGCTCATTCTTGTAAGAAGTGTACAATTGATCCATCTTTTCTGGATCCCAGGTCCACACGCCCTTCTCCTTTCAGAGATCAACTAACTCCTCCTTTGTTCCCCTCCCCCCCGTGTGGGAGCTCTGCCCCTCACAGGTAGTCACATGATAGCAATGCTTGTGAGTCCTGCACGGAGCCTCCTCTTGGCTTGAACTCTGGTTCCTTCTTGGCCATCATGGGACAATTTCCTATGATCCAAGAAATAGCTAATATGATTATCATAGCCCTATAATTTCTTCTTCACTCTCAAGGTATTAATCCACATTACTACAAGTAATTTGGAATTTGTCCTAGAACATGGCATTTATTGCAACAAAAATAACTCTCCACCATATTGCAATTTTAGAATCGTATCCATGTATGCAGCATCTAAAAAAGCCCTCAATGATCCCTACCTTCTGGTATTCACATCCTTGTATAATCCCTCCATTGATTATGGGCTGAACCTTGTGACTCACGTATTATGAAGAGGGCACAGTAACAGTGTTGGGAAGCCATGAGATTAGGGTTATAAAAAGACTGTGACATCCATCTTGCTGGCCCTATCTCATTCTCTCTCTCGTTCACCACAATGGAAGCCAGCTTCCTTATGGAGAGGCCCACATGGCAAGGGAATGAGGGCAGCTTCAGCCAACAGAGAGCCAAGAGCTAGGGTACTTAACTCAATAGACTACAAGAAATGAAATCTTTCCAGCAGCCATACAAGTGAGCTTGAAAGCAGATCCTTCCACAGTCAAGTTTTCATATGAGATCACAGTCCCAACCAAATCCTTGATTGCTGCTTTGAGAGAAACTTAAAAGAACAAGTCCCCAGTGAAGCTCTGTCTCATTTCCTGACTCAGGGAAATTGAGATAACAAATGTTTGTTGCTTTAAGCAGCTACATTTTGGGATAATTTATTACACATAAACATATAACCAATACAGCATCTAGGCCAGCACTTTTATATGATTTAAGAGTAGGGAAAAAAAAAACATATCTAAGACTTTTTTCCCCTGAGCCCCACATTAAAATGAAGAAAGAAAACTACATTGCCAAAATTCAAGTGTGATGAGAAACATGCTTAGTTAGTGAAGGTTATTGACTTCTGATTTCTAAGGTTAACTCTTAAAAGGAAAATAACTCTCACATCTTTCCATCTCTACTACCCCAACTGAGTAAATGGAAGAGACAACCAGTTGTTCCTGGCTTAGTGTCACTTGTTGTTGTTTTCTGTAACTGATTTGGACAGATGGAAAGTGGGCCTTAGATCCAAGTGCAGTGTTAGCATTAATGAATTCCCAAAATATCCTGTTTTCCTGGGGTAAATTTACTTTATAACTACCACCATCGCCAACCAAAAATTAAATGCATAAATCAGCACAAGGAAATCATCAAGAGGAGCTAGGAGTCGTGCTAGAAGAAACCAAGGGCTTGTGGATTGAATTCCCAGATCCCTGTGTAGCTGGCCTACCACCCAGGTCCAAGGTCATGGGAGGTCTAGAGAGAGATGACATCAGGCCCCTGGGGGCAGGAAAACACTTTGGGACTCTGTGTCCCAGTTGGCCCTGGTATATGTGCAGCACATTTATTCACTCCTCCGGGAAAGAAAAAAGAAAGAAAGTATTCATTGCCAAGCTCTGTCTGCTCTTGTTTCTGGCAAGGATTAAGTATTACTAACTTATTAACCCTTTGATGACAGTTTCCAACTACTCTGAACTCTCAAAGCTGCTTTTCTGTGTGCGGTCTTCCTCTGCTGCTATTTCTCTAGGATGACATCACTCAGGATCAAAGAGGACACAATGGCATCCTGACCATCGGTTATAAAGTTAACACAGATGCCATAATTAGAGAGGATGCTTGTAGAGAAATGGCCTCTTGAAGTTTTTACATCTGTACTATGCGGTAGGGTAGTTTTGTAGCAATTAATCCACACTTATGCTTTTTGTTTTGTTTTGTTTTTTTGAGTTGGAGTCACATTCTGTCGCCCAGGCTGGAGTGAAGTGGCATGCTCATGGCCACCGCAGCCTCGACCTACTGGGTTCAAGCTATCCTTCTGCCTCAGTCTTCCAAGTAGCTGGAACTATAGGCATGCACCACCACACCTGGTTAATTTTTTTTTTTTTTTTTTTTGTAGAGATGAGGTCTCACCAGGTTCCCCGGGCTGGTCTCAAACCCATGAGCTCAGGCAATCCTTTCACTTCTGCCACCCAAAGTCCTGGGCTTATAGGCGTGAGCCACTGCGCCCGGCCAAATATATATGTAGAAGGAATTCCTCTCTACAACTCTCTTCATCTTCTCCCCTTTCCACACATACGTACACTAGACACCCAAACACATTCAGACCCATGCTTGGCCAGACATACCCTCTCAGGTTATAACTATCTATCTACTTAATGAGGGATATCAGTATAATAAATGAAAGTGATCACATGCTATTGCTAGTTTTTTTTAATGCTCAGTGCCATGTATTTAAAGCATCTGTATGAATTACTGAACGTTTTACTCTTCATTCAACTATGTTAGTATAATGTAAACAACGTCATTTGTGTTACACTGAATATCTTGATACCTGCAGACATCCAGTGACTAAAGCAACTTTTTCATTTTTGTCTGGATGCTACACATCGTCTGTCCTTGCCATAAACCTGCACTCCCCAGTTCACCCCACTCTTTCTGCCCCCGTGACCAAGAAGCAAGTTAACGTCTCTGTTCATTGGTCTGGGACTTAGCACAGATAATTCAAGTAATTCTTCAAAGATTCATTGAGAACTGTGACCTGCCTGAAATGGGAACTCACATATCATAAATAATCAAAGATATACATACCTCTAAACTTGTAAAAAAAAAAAAAATAAGTGAGTATAATAGAACTACTGATGTCCAAAGTCTAAGTTCCCTAAGGGCCATCCTTTAGATGGTCAAGGTAGTTGACCCATGGAGCTACGTGCTCTCTCTTGCCTACCCTTCATTTTTGTTTCTATCTCCTGATGCAAATAAATCTCGCAAGCACAACATTTAGATATGAGCTTGGGACCTTAACCAGAAGTAAATACTACTTTCAAAATGATCTCTAATCATCGATCTTTTTATGTTACCACCCAACATACTGCCAGTGCTAGTTTTTCTAATTCTGTTTGAGTCATTCATTTGTTCACCTTTCTTCTCCTTCTTCTTTAAATAATACTTACTAAGCAACCACCAGTTACCAGGCAGGTGTTGGACATTCAATTGTTGCCACACTGATAAGGTAGATACAGCCAGTACCCTGCCTTTATGCTCTCAGTCTGTCCTGAGGGTTGCCTTCAGATCCTTCCCCAAGAAGCCTAAGGATTCCTGCCTCTTCCTGCCTCTCAGAGAGGTTTTCCTCTGCCCTAACTGTGACTTGGACATGGGGAAGGACAGATGTACCCAAGAGCAGGCCTCTCCAGAGTAACTTCAACTAGTGAGGGACAGGGCAGATGGATTCATGTGGCAGCTTTCTTGCTCCTCAGTGGGTCAGTGCTTCTCAGGGTCCCCAGTGGGCTCGAGTCCCAGTTTCTCAGGCAGTGACTCACCCACATCCATGCTTTGCTGACTTTCTTTTCCTCCTGTCTCCCCGCCCCCCCCATGACCTTAACCTCAAATTCTAGTCTTGGGGTATTCTTCGGGGAAACTCATTAAACCTACAAACTCATGGGGGAGACACAGAAAAGGACTTCTGCATTGTCATGCAACTCCTATTTTTCCCCCAAGTTATTCAGATAGAAGAATGCTAAAATAATTCAAGTTGAGAATCATCTCAACATAAGTTTCCTGGTATATTTGCTATGGTATTTTAATATATCCCCAAGCATTCCGAAAATCTGTAAAGTGTTCATTCAAATGAAATTTGAAAGACATAAAAAACACAGGCATATTCTCTGAAAGAATTATCATGTGGTGTCTTAAATATAATGCACTAGCATTTTTCATTCTCTAAATGTAAAGATGATCCTTTGGTATTTGGGTCTTTGGACCGGTTGTACTGTTCAGTTTTTTGTTAAATCTAAATAACATTTCCTATAATGCAAAACTAGTATAATACCTTGAATCAAACCAATTCTACTTGGTAAACTTTACTTGAATGCTATTTTTCATCAACATCAATGCCTATTAGAAAACAAAGAACAGCTGGGTTTTCACTGAAGTGATTATTTTTTTATTATTGAATCTTGAATATTCAGCATTACCTATCTCGCTCTCTATCTCTCCTGAGTCATTCCAAATTAGATTTCTATATCTAAGACACCTCAGTTTACTTTAGTAGAGGGCACAGAATGAATGGGAACAGAGCTGAAAGTAGAGAAGTAATATTGCTTCTCTAATGCTTTCCAGTTTCATATGGAGTAAATAAAACAAAGACAATTTAATCTGTGCAGTCAATAAATGTCACTTTCCAGGAATCAGCTGCAAAACTGTAGCAAATTCAGTCTCTCTCCTCCCCCATGTATGTTCATATTCTTCTATACTACCTAGACTTACACTGTTCACAGTCACTGATGAGAATGAGAACATCTGGAAGTCAGTTACTTGACACAAATAATATTCCACATTTGTAAAAGAAAAACTTTCTAATATAAAAACTTCTGGTTGCTTCTTCAACTATAGCTACTCATCATAAACTCAGAATTGAAAGTCAGATTTTGATTGATAATGTATCCTAAACTCATATGGGCTCAATAACAGAATATCACTTGTATAGAGTGCTTTTCTATCCACAGACTTCTACAGTGGTTTTATTCAGAGTTTGAAAAAAAAAATTACACTGCAGAGAGTTTCCAAAATGTTTTGTAGCTTCGTCTCAAAAGGTCAACAGAAGGGCTGGGCTCGGTGGCTCAGCCTGTAATTCCAGCACTTTGGGAGGCCGAGGTGAGTGAATTGCCTGAGCCCGCAGGTTCGAGACCCGCCCGGGCAACTTGGTGAGACCTCATCTCTACAATAAATCAAAAATTAGCCGGGTGTGCCTGTAGTTCCAGCTAGTTGGAAGGCTGAGGTGGAAGGATCGCCGAAGCCCAGCAGGTCGAGGCTGTGGTGGCCGGGAGTGTGCCACTGCACTCCAGTCAGGGCGATGGAGTGAGACTCCAACTCAAAAAAAAAAGTCAACAGGAACAAGTCGAATCTAAGGTAAAATTGTAAGTAAAAACATCCTATTCATAAAGATCTGGATGCGGGACTTGGAAAGTCACTGCTACTTCTTTCAAACAAGATGTGACTAATGGCTCCATTGTCCCTTTGCTACTCTAATCTGGGTGACAGGGCAAGATTCTGCTTTTAAAAAAGGGAGGGGGTATAATTGTTCCTTACTATTGCTAGAAATGGGAGCATATCTGTTTCAACCTCTCTGTCTGATGTTTTTAGTAGCCACACACATTAACAAACAAAATTTAAAAATCTTATGACTTAACAACCCTTGGGATGGTATTTCATATTAGCTACTTTATTACTTACTCTCCCTTACCTATTATACCTAAAGTTGTCTCAGCACACCCGCAAACAAACTCTGCTCCTTCATAGGACGTTTTAATTTATAGTATTTAAGCCACTCTGGAGCAAAGTGACAAAATGAATAGCTAACATGTCTCATTACACTTGTGTTTCAGTTCACACCCTGGTATTCAAGAGAAACTCTTGCATCATGGAAGTTGAACTTGGATAGGACTTTCTCAACTGAATACAGTCAACTGCCAGAGCTTCAGGCAAGGACCCAGAAAAGATGAAACCCCAGACCTGATGAAATAAGCCAAGGAATACCAGGCCAAGATGTGAAAGGCCAAATGAGAACAAGCAGTGCACACAATTCTGTTGCCAACGGATCTCCTCTAACAGGGGCATGCACCAAATTTCCATAGTGAATGTCAAGAAGAAGATGGCGATTACAGTGAGTGGTCAAAAGAGAAGCACCGTCTATAAGGAAGTCACCCCAGAGAAGTCCATTTTTATTCTTCTCTTGAGAAGGAATTAGAATCCTTTTGAGTATGACATACATTTATCTCTGTAGTAACACTAGAAATCTCTATCAAATTTGCATCTTGTCTAATTTGGCAGGGAATGTCATCATGAAAAGACAACTGTAAAACCCATTTGTATGTACAAAATGGCTTCAACTGAAACCTCTGTGTAAACAACATCCAAGATGCTTTATTAGTAAATGCCCTAAGCCTCTAGCCTTATGTCCAGAACTGCCCCTGACACCCAACCCTCTAGCCTTGATCTCAAACTCAACACAGAACAATCCTCTTTCAAGCCCTGCACTTCTAACGGTTTTTCCTCTAGACGTCCCTGGTTTTTGGTGAGACTATAACATTCCCAAACTGGAAACCTGAGAATCACATGGACTTCTCCCTCCTTTATCACCTGAGTTTAAGCAAGTAATATTGATTTACTTTCTCCAATATTTTCTCTGATAAATCTTTTCTTTTATTTCTACAATGACCAGCCTAGTTTGTGCACTTATTATCCTCCCTTGAGTCATTTAGAAAAATCCTTATCTCTCATTTATCCACTAGTTCATTTGATGCATATTTGATCACCTACTGTGTGCCGCAGACACTGTGCTAAATGTTGAGGATAGAAAGGTGAGCAGGGTGAACTTGGGTCCAGTTCTCAAGGAGTTTATAGGCTGCTGGCTCTTCCCACCATGATAGATTTTGCAGGACATTATCAGGTTAACTTGCTAACAAGTGCTTTGAATCCCATTTTTACCCTGCTCAAATACCACTAATGGCCTACTAAAACCAAAAGCAAAATACTAATCATCAAGGAAATGCAAATCAAAACCACAATGAGATATCACCTCACATCAATTAGAATGGTTACTATCAAAAAGACAAAAAATAACAAATGCTGTCACTGATGTGGAGAATGGGAACTCCTGTCCACTGCTGGTAAGAATGCAAATCAGTACAGTCATTATGGAAAACAGTACGGAGGCTTCTCAAAAAATTAAAAACAGAACTACCATATGATCTGGCAATCCCACTACTGGGTATATACCCGAAGGAAATGAAATCATTGTGTCAGAGATATCTACACTCCCATTTATTACAGTATTATCCACAAGGCACAAGATATGGAATTAACCTAAGTGTCTATCAACAGATGAATGTATAAAGAAAATGTGGTGTCTACACCCACATGGAACACTATTCAGTTGTAAGAAATTCTGTCATTTGCAGTAATGTGGACAAACTTGGAGGACATTATGTCAGGTGAAATAAACCAAACACAGAAAGACCTCATCTCTACAATAAATCACAAAAACTAGCCAGGCGTGGCAGCATGCGTTTGTAGTTCCACCTACTTGGAAGGCTGAGGCGGAAGGATCACCTGAGCCCAGCCGGTCGAGGCTGCTGTGGCCGTGAGCGTGCCACTGCACTCCAGCCTGGGCGACAAGAAAAAAAAAAAAAAAGGAGTAGAGAGTAGAAGGGTGATTACCAGGGTCTCAGAGGTAGGTAGTAGGAACAGGGTTACTATTAGATAGGGGGAATAAATTCTGGTGTTCTATCGCACAGCAGGGTGACTATGGTTACAATACTATATATTTCAAAATAGTTAGAAGAGAGGATTTTAAATGTTCTCACCATAAAAAAAATGATAAATGTATAAGGTGATGGATGTGCTAAATGCCCTGATTTGATTTTCATGCAATGCATACATGTACTGTGGCATTACACTCTACTTCATGAATATGTACAATTATATGTCAATTAAAAACAAAACAAAACAGAAACACTTCCATTATTCTAAAGCTTTGCAATCTGGCCTCTGCCTTTTTCTTTGATTCATATTTCATTATACTCTCATCAAACCATCTGGGGGAAACCAGCTAACGGAATCTCCATCCTGGAATACTCCATGTTCCCTGGTCTCTTGGTCTTTGCTTTGTTACTGTCCTTTCCATTCCCAGAAGACAGGCACCCTCCAAGGTGGCATTTCTCTAATTACCATACCAAAAAAATGTTCCCTCTCTCCTCTGCACTTAATTGGGTATTCATTTATATGGCATTTAATTCAATTGATAATTTTTTTTACCTTGTAACGTGAGACTGTGTGCTAAGAAAGAACATACATTCTCCTACTAAAATTCAGATGTCTACTTTTGGAATCTTTAGGTTTTTTATTTGTTTATTTGATTTAATTATTCTTTTAATTGACAAAGTAAAACTCATTCATATTTATGGGGTACAATGAGATGCTTTGATATACATCAAAACGTCAAATATATAATATAATATTGTAGCCATAGTCACCCTACTGTGCAACAGAACACTAGAATACATTGTGCAATCAAGTTCATTAACATATCCATCAACTCACAAACTGATCATTTTTTGTGATGAGAACATTTAAAATCTACTCTCTTAGCAATCTGCACATATATAATACATTAATATTAACTATGTTCACCATGCTGTACGACTGATGTCCTGAAGCTCCTCCTCCTGTTCACTGAAACTCTGTATCCTTTGACCAACATCTCCCATTTGCCACCACCTCCCACCTCTAGTCCCTGCCAACCACCATGCTACTCTCTGCTTCTATGAGTTCCATTTTTAAAACAGAATCTTTCAATTCCTAAAGGCAGGGATCATCATACCTTGTATCCCATAGGACCGCACATGTGTCCTTGCTCATGTGAGCACTCAGTGATCTAACTAGCAGTAATTAATGCAGTGGCTAATATCAGCAGATTCATTTTAATGTTTCATGACTGTGTCCCGAAGCATCTTCATTAGTAATTAGATATATATAGTTTAAAAATTGCAAACCATTCATAGAAACCTATTTTTCGTGGAAAGCCCAACCTGGAAATGAATTTCCTCTCTTTGGCAGGGGGCCTTGGTACCCTATAAAGTATTGGGAACCAACAGGTGTCACTATTGTAGACACTGGCCTGCATTCTCTAGGTCTGGGTCTGGGTGAGGGAGGGTCTCCCACGCTGCATTGTGGTGGTAGAGTAGAATTTCCACTTGTTCACTGGATCATCATGGTCTCAATCCCAGCTTCTCTTTATTTTATTTTATTTTGTTTTATTTTATTTTATTTTATTTTTTTGAGTTGGAGTCTTACTCTGTCGCCCAGACTGAAGTGCAGTGGCCGCTCCCAGCCACCGCAGCCTCGACCTGCTAGGCTCCGGCGATCCTTCTGCCTCAGCCTTCCAAGTAGCTGGAATTACAGGGGCACCCACCACGCCCGGCTAATTTTTTGATTTATTGTAGAGATGAGGTCTCGCCAAGTTGTCCAGGCGGGTCTCGAACCTGTGAGCTCAGGCAATCCACTCACCTCAGCCTCCCAAGGTGCGGGATTACAGGCTGAGCCACCGAGCCCGGCTCCAGCTTCTCTTTAGAACCCTTTAGAGCACACAGTATTATTCCTTAAAGTTAACCCCTCCTCCCCAAAGCATGACAAATAGAGGTTTCAGGATGAATAGTCAGGCTTAATGGTGAATTTATTTTCTCTGTTGGCTCGTGTCACTGCCTCAGCTTGGTTTTATATAGTGTTTTGTGAGTTTAACGTTGCTTATTTGAAAAATGAAAACAACACAGGATGCTTGAGTGCTTTGGGCCCAAAAGGAAACCTGTATATTTGCCAAAAATAAGGAAAAGGAAAATACATAATAGAAACATTTACAAAGCCTAATCTGAAAAGAGAGGTCTACAAGGTTTAAAACTATCTAAGTATGAATGAAAATAAATTTTATTAATTTGTATGTGGCTGATAGCTTGACAATTCCAAATATCAGTGGAGGTCAGTGTTTAAGAAGGTATCAAAAACAAATTAGCCCTGGGCAGAAAGAGAAACTCTTTCACCTGGTTTATTTTCCAAAGTTCAGTGGACAGCAAAATCAGAAAACCTTCAGGGAGACAAGAAGTGTTTTTTACCTAACATGGGTATGCATCAATCTACAAAAGGTTATAAAGTCAACACGGGAAAATGGCATTTAACATATAGTTTTATCTTGGCGGTGCCCCTTTAAATAAAAAGACAATGAATGACAAAGATGACGAAATAAAATTATTCACCCAAGGGGCTGCAAAGGCTGATAGAATGCCCAAACCAGGGCTCTGCTTTATTTTATACTGGCTCCTCTTCGTAGAGGTTGTGTGTGTGTGTGTGTGTGTGTGTGTGTGTGTGTGTGTGTGTGTGTGTGTGTAGATGTATGTGTTTTCCCTTGATTCCTCTCAAGAAGTGCAACTTTTACATAGTAAATGAAGAATTCGAATTGTGAAATTATATCTTACACAGTAACCATTTTCTACCCCTTTGCTCTACAAACTCTGCAGATCTGAATGCTTCCACAAACAGAATGAATAAAGCTCTACTTCTCTGTGGTGACAAACTGAGGAAACGGCAGGCCTTATCTTTAAGAACCTCAACAGCTACACAAAAGCACTCGGGGGGGCAAATAATGGAATTCTCAAATTGGGGTAAATGATCTTTTAAGAATTTTTATTTTGATCCCGTTATTTCAGGTAACACTTGTGGATCCAGTAACATAGCTTTGAATTTCGGAACAGATAAGGAAAATCTAAAGGAGACAAAAATTAGGGCAGGCCTTTATTAAATTTTAAAGTATGTCTTTGCTATATTCTTATAAAGAGTCAAATAGGGTATCAAAATCTCTGGAGATCACCAGTATAATTTCTTTATCATGTTCCATTTAAAATTTAATTATGCAGTCTACAACAAGAAGAATCGAAGCAGTCTAAATAGGTCATGCAGTAAGTAACTTAATATTATAAAGTTTTCCTTGTAAAGATCATTCCTTTGATAGCCTGTTACACATCAGAATACTATATTATAAAACAAGTGTAATTTAATTCAGTCGCTATGGACTCTCATACACATCTATAAGCAAGGACATGTTTTGATTTAGGTAATTTGGAGAATTAACGAACACCATGTTCCTGATGGAGCTGCCCACGATAGATGGGGCGTATTTGCATCTATGCTTTCTTTGGTGATCGTTATTTTCATGTATTGTAGCAAGGTCAAGGGACTTTACATTTAATACTTGGGGTATTTTCTTTTAAGCAATCAATAATCATTCATAACAAGGCAAAAATCTAGGCACTGAATAATTAAATCTGAATTCGAGGTTTACATGGCCGATGGTTTGAATTCTCTCATTCTCTACCTCGAGTTTCAACTAACATGCAACTTTAATTTCCTTATAATAACACAACAGAGTGAGCACTGTTTTAAGCACTCTCCATGTATCACTTCACTTAATTCTCAGAACGGTTGGCCCTGTTATTATCACCTTTTACAATGAAGAAAATGAGGCAGAAAGAGCTGAAGAAACTCACACAAGTTCACAGGACTAGTAAGATGCCGAGTTGAAATTTGAACACCTGAAGTATAAGCACCGAGTCACTTCACTGGGCTGCTTCTCATCATGCAATATGGTGTCTTAGATGTGAACACTACCCCAGTGTTAGTATGGTAAAAATAATGAGCATAAAGCTGCCTTTGAATGACCCACTATCGTAGCCACTGATGACTTTTGGCTATCGGTCACCTCCAGTCCTCATGTTGTTGAAATTTAATCCCCAGTGTTGGAGGCGGGGCCTGGAGGGAGGTGTCTGGTCATGGGAGTGTGTCCCTCACGAACAGTGTGGTGCTGTCCTCATGGTGATGGATGAGTTTTCACTCTCAGTTTTTGCAAGAAACGATTACTGAAAAGAGCCTGGCACCTCCCTTCCCCCTCTCTCCTCCTTTGTCTCTTGCCATGGGATGCCCTTGCCCTTCCATCTCTGCCATGAGTGGAAGCCTCCTGAGGTCCTCACCAGAAGCAAATGCCATCTCCCTCTGTTGCCCGGCTGGAGTGCAATGGCATGATCATAACGAACAAGAGCCTCCAACTCCTGGGCTCAAGTGATCCTTCCGCTCCAACTTTCCAGGTAGCTGGGACTATAGGTGCATGCCACCGTGCCCAGCTAATGTTTAAATTTCTTTTAAGTCATCAATAATCATTCATATCCAGGCAAAAGTCTAGACAGGGTCTTGCTATGTTGCCCAGACTGGTCTTGAACTCCTCACCTCAAACAATCCTTCTGCCTCAGCCTCCCAAAGTTTTGGGATTGTAGGAGTAATAGCCACTGGGCCCAGCCGACGCCACTGCTGAGCTAAATACTTTACATGGGTCATCTCCTCGCAGCGACACCATGGTCTCACAATTATTCCAATTTTATAAAGGAAATATGGAGGCAGAGATATTAACTATCTCACTCAAGTTCACATGTTTGAGAAATAGTAGGCACAGGATTCAAATTCAAGCATGTCTGAGTCCAAAGGCCATTCTCCTAACCTCTGTGTTAACATATCCTCAACAGCAACGGCTCTCTATGACTTGGCAAGACACATGTAAGCCAATAACTTTCCAGCCAATTAGATGGATTTTTCCAGGTGCCAAAGACCACACAGCAGTGAGCAGAGTAGGAAGAAATCATACATCTGGTCTAAGGTTTCCTCAACCCTCCCTCCCTCCCTTCCCAATTCAAACATTTATTCCTTCATTCAAACATTCATTAATCCACTCAAACATTTATTAATTCATTTAAACATCTATTCAGACAGTCAAATACTTGTGCAAATATTTATTTAGTGCCTACTATGTTCCAGGTACTGCTAGGCATTGGGGGCAAACAATGAATAATAATAGGATCTCAACGTGTTTCCTACTTAGTGGGGAAGGTATAAAAATCCTCCAATAAGTCACATTCTCAGTTGACACAAATGCTAGGATAGCGGGTAGCACTGGGGGTTTTGGTAGCTAATAGAAGCAACGTAAAACACTCAGGGCAGAGAAGGCGTCAAGAAATGGGCACCTAGGAAGTGTCTGGGTCAAGGTTCAGCAAATATTTCTATAAATATAAATAGCAAATATTTTCAGTTCTTGGACTGTACCATCTCTGCCACAACTATTCAACTCTGATGTTGCAGTGCAAGAACTCACATAGACAATATATGAACAGATGCATATGACTGTATTTTTCTTTTTTTTTTTGAGTTGGAGTCTCACTCTGTCACCCAGACTGGAGTGCAATGGCTGCTCCCAGCCACCACAGCCTCGACCTGCTGGGCTCCGGAGATCCTTCCGCCTCACCCTTCCGAGTAGTTGGAAGTACAGGCGCGCGCTACCACGCCCAGCTAATTTTTTGATTTATTGTAGAGATGAGGTCTCGCCAAGTTGCCCAGGTGGGTCTCGAACCCGCGAGCTCAGGCAATCCACTCACCTCAGCCTCCCAAGGCGTGGGATTACAGGCTGAGCCACCCAGCCCGGCTATGACTGTATTTTTAAAAAATGTATTTATAAGCATAGACCATAGGTCAGATATGGTCTGCTGGCCATTGATGGCCAACCCCAGCTTGGGAAGAATGACTGGGAGAGAGTTTGGTAGTGGGGGGAAAAAAAGAGCAGGGAGATGACTGGGGACTTCCAGGTAGAAGACGGGACAAACACAAAGACAGAGGCCAGACCTCTATTTTCTCATCTCTGAAGTAGGGACTCACACAGTCATTTCACAGATATATATCTGTTCTGGGTCCTACAAGTGAAGACAAAGACCAGTCAGGCAAGAGAGATACTGTTCTGGGGCTGAGGGAAAGAGAGCAGATCATAAATTTATTTTATTTTATTTTATTTTGAGTAGGAGTCTCACTCTGTCATCCAGACTGGAGTGCAGTGGCCGCTCCCGGCCACCACAGCCTCGACCTGCTGGGCTCCGACGATCCTTCCGCCTCAGCCTTCCAAGTAGCTGGAACTACAGGCGCGCGCTACCACGCCCGGCTAATTTTTGATTTATCGTAGAGATGAGGTCTCGCCAAGTTGCCCAGGCAGGTCTCGAACCTGCAGGCCCAAGCAATCCACTCACCTCAGCCTCCCAAGGCACGGGCTTACAGGCTGAGCCACCGAGCCTGGATGCAGATCATAAATTAATGAACAACTAAACAAATGATGACAAGTGCTCAGTGCAGACGGTACAATATGGCGATGTGACCACAAGCGTGCTTTGGGTTGGGGGTCTACTTAGAATAGGGTGGTCAGAGGAGGGCTGTCTGAGGAAGAAAGAGGGAAGAAAGGTCAGTGTGTTAGAAACAAAGTGAACGAACAGGAAAGTAGGTGATAAGGCTGCTGAAGTAGACTGAAGTTTCCCTTGGAAGTCCGACTATACTCTTTTGTTTTTAATCTATGCAATGGAAAACTGTGGCATGGTCTTAAGCAAAAACTTCTGTAGTCTGACTGATGATTTCTCTTTCTCTTTTTTTTTAGATTGGGAGATATAGTTTATTTTAAAAGTATATCAGAGAGAGAGAGAGGAGATTCATCTCTCCAAGGTAGGGGAGGGGGCCAGGGCTCAAGGAGCCACATGGTCAAACCATGGTTTAGCAAAGCAATGGCCTGACTGATCATTTTTCTTTTTCTTTTTGTTTTTTGAGTTGGAGTCTCATTCCGTCGCCCAGGCTGGAGTGCAGTGGTCCACTCACGGCCACCCCAGCGTCGCCCTGCTGGGCTCCCTTGATCCTTCCGCCTCGGCCCAAGTAGCCGTGCTACCACACCCGGCTAATTTTTGGATTTACTGTAGAGATGAGTTCTTGCCAAGTTGCCCAGGATGGTCTTGAACCCATGGACTCAGGCAATCCCCTCACCTCAGGCTCCCAAAGTGCTGGGATGACAGGCTTGGGCCACCGGCCCAGCCTGATGATTTTTCAAAGATCACTTGGGCTGTTATGTGAAGAATAAGGTGTAAAAAACCGGACAGCCCATTTGGAAGGTGATTTAATAGTGTGGGTGGGAGTTTATGGTGGCTTGGAGAGTGAGAGAGAAAGTAGACACAACAAAGATAAATTGTGGTGGTTAAGCCCGTCGGCTTTGCTGATGGACTGTCTGCTGAGTGTGAGAGAAAGAACGACCACAGTAACGATGCTAGATTCTCCAGTTGTGTGTACAGTTGGTGGCTAGAGGCAGGGTTCACGAGTTCTTTTTTGGTCACAACTAGCTTGAGATGATCCTTCCAAGAAGAAAGGTTGATGGGCAGCTTTGACACTCAAGGGAGACGCTGGGCCTGGAGCGCTATACATGGACACCATCTGCATCAAGATGATCTTTAAAGCCGTGGTGCTGAAGGAAATGTCTCCAGCCATCCTCCCTGGAGAGGAAGGTAGCAACGTCCAAGGCACCCTGGAGCGCCTCAGTATGTAGAGGTCAACAGAGCGGGTGATGGGAGAACAAGCAGACTGGGAAAAGAGGCCAGGGAGCAGGAACGTCAACCTGGAGAGTCTGGCATCTTAGCAACTAGGAGAGCACCTCATGGAAGAGGGTGTGGTCTTCATGTTGAAAGCAGCTGAGAGGCTGCAGAGGGAAACACAGAGAGCCAGCCACTGGATTTAGCGAGTGGAGGCTGCTGTTGGCTTTGACCAGGCCAGCTTGGTGGCTTGAAAGGATCAGAAGCCTGGCAGAAATAGGCTGAGGGGAAAATGAAAGAACACCTGCCTGTGGTGGAAACTGCTCCTTAAGTACTTACTAGCCATTTCCTCCCACCCCAATTCCTACTTTTCTCCTTGCTGACAGAATATGCCTCCTGTTATAATGATTGAAAATACCAGAAACCCAATTTCCCCTCCCTAAGGGCTTAGGCAGGGGCAAGGGACTCCTCCCTCAAAAAGAGTCATATGGCTGAGGTGAGTGGATTGCCTGAGCCCGTGGGTTCGAGACCCGCCTGGGCAGCGAGACTTCATCTCTACAATAAATCAAAAAATCAGCCAGGCGTGGTAGCGCATGCCTGTAATGCCGGCTACTTGGAAGGCTGAGGCGGAAGGATCGCCGGAGCCCAGCAGGTCGAGGCTGCGGTGGCCGGGAGCGGCCATTGCACTCCAGTCTGAGCAACAGAGTAGGACTCCAACTCAAAAAAAAAAAAGAGTCATATGGAAAGAAATTGGATGTGGCCTCTGTGTGATGGCTGCAACTGCTGTAGCCACATTGTGAGCATGAGGTACAGCAAACCAACATGCTAAAGGTGGCAGAGGATGTACCAGGGTGCTTGTCTTAGTCTGTTTTATGCAACTAAAAAAGAATACCACAGACTGGGCTCGGTGGCTCAGCCTGTCATCCCAGCACTTTGGGAGGCCGAGGAGAGTGGATTGT
Source organism: Carlito syrichta (assembly GCF_000164805.1). Lineage (NCBI taxonomy): Eukaryota > Metazoa > Chordata > Mammalia > Primates > Tarsiidae > Carlito > Carlito syrichta. The sequence goes on from NW_007252100.1 coordinate 1,432,996, forward strand.
CTGAGCCTGTGGGTTCGAGACCAGCACAGGCAACTCGGTGAGACCTTGTCTCTCCAATAAATAAATAAATAAATAAATAAATAAATAAATAAATAGCCAGGCATGGTGGCGCACACCTGTAGTTCCGGCTACTTGGAAGGCTGAGGTGGAAGGACGGCCTGAGCCCAGCAGCTTGACGCAGGAGTGGATGTGAGTGTGCCACTGCACTTCAGCCTGAGTGACGGAGTGAGACTCCAACTCAAAAAAAAAAATACCACAATCTGGGTAATTGACAAAGAACAGTAATTTACTTCTTGCAGTTCTGGAGGCTGGAAATTCCAGGATCAAGTCACTAACATCTGGTGTGGGCCTTCTTACAGCATTCTCACATGGCAGAAGGTAGAAAGTCAAGAGAGGACAAGCATTGTACCCTCACACAGCAGAAGACCAAAGCAAGCCCTTTTTATAGTGACATGCATCTAGAGCCCTCATGACCTAAACACTTCCAATTAGGCCCCACTTCCCAACAATTGCATTGAGGATTAAGTCTCCAGCTCGTGAATTTTGAGGCACCCATTCAGATCACAGCTGTGCTAAATTAACCCTGGACCTTCTCTGATCTCCTGAACCATAACTACACACTCAACCTGCATTTCCTTGCCTGATGTAACTACAGTGACTTTTACATAGGCTCAACCTGAGAAAAATAATACAGGAGGATATTGGAAGAGAAAGGTTCAGTCACCGATGATCAGTGGGAGAGGAATCATGAAGGGTTAGGAGGTGGGGGTCAGGGTGGGGAGAATGAGAGGACACATCTCACCACCTGCAGCTGTGGTCTCTGGGTCAGGTGTGCAGTTTGATGATTGGGAGCTAGAAGTAGAAAATCGGGCCGTGTAAGGTATGGAAGCCAGTCGCTTAGGACAGTAGTCTTGATTTTTTACTGTGAGCCAAATAGAGAATCAGAAAGAGAAGCGTTCTGGGGATGGCAAAGTCTGGGAATACCAAGGGATATCCATTGTTGCTTACTCAAACCGGACCCACCCGCTCAAGTCCTGCTCAGAAGGTTGGTCCAGGATACTACTCTCGCTGTCTCCAATCCGAAGTAGCCCATCTCGCTGCGGAAATCCCTTAGTGCCTTTTGTCTACTCCAATGTTTGGCTACTTATGGTATTAAACACTTTCCCCTAGCCCTGAGACAATCTGTACCGTCTCCACTCCATTAAACTACTTCACGGAAGAGATGGTGTCCTGTCTCCTCCCACAGAGGCTACAGATACGCTTGGCATATACTTAGTGCTTGATGTAACTTTGTTGGATGGATGAGCAGTTGATGAACTGTGTCCATGTTGAACAGAATCAGGAGCGGCCCAGGGAGAGTTTGGGGGAGTTGGTGCTTTTCAGGGATTACAAAGAAGACAGGAAGTGTCCATCGGCTTGAGATCACTTAGGAAGAGGTTGGCCAGGCAGTACCAGCATGTTTATCTCCTAATTACTAAAGGTCTTTCAGAAGATAGCATTTTGCACTGAGAACAACAAGATATAGAAAGTTCTGTTATCTACAAAAGTCCTCCCCAGGGAACGGAAGATCTAACTTTAAAACCTTCTAGAGTCTCAAGTAGTCAGTTGAGCTGCCAGAGATTATCTTAATCTTTGCTTCTACCTTTTCTGCTTGTTGCTGTCTGACTAGTCACATCCATGACTGAGAAATTGGTCAGTAAGAAAGGTCGGTCTTGGCCTTCCGTTAAGTGGAATCTGTTCAGTTCAAATTTCAGACACCAGAGATTCTTAACACCAAAATTCCATCTATACCACTGCAAAATAATGACCTTCATTCTGATAGTCACACGCCAGGCAATCCTCTCTTCTTGGTTGAAATGTTTCTTTGGGATGTCATCCAAAGAATGAAGACATTTGGCAATTGAAACCATAATGCTATGGCATATTCTGGTGTTGCTCATACTCAATGCTTATGCCTAATCCCATCCCAGAAGACACAGAAAAAATAATCAAGCCACTGGATTAAAATACAAGAGAAAATTCAAAACTTTTCTTTCATGACTTGACTTTAACCTTCAGCCCCTGCTTCCATTGGTTTATGCTAAAATCTAGTACAAAATGACACCTGATTTATATACTTAATTACTTTAAGTTTCATTTACTGAGATTTCATGGTCCTCAAAGCACATCCTGGTTCTGGGTGTTTGTATAAAAACCAGCCCGTGAATCTCTATGGTAGCACTTAAGATGCTTCTGTTAAGGTCTGTTATATCCCTTTATTTTGCAAACTGTTATGTTTATGCTGAGTAAGAGTAGATTATGTTAACAAGGAACTAAAATGCTCTCTCTTTTTCAAAAACAGCAGCTAATGGTGCATGGTTAGTACACAACCTCTGTTGATATAAACCTTGCGTATATCTTTGCTATCCAAAATAAAATGTTATCTCTCCTAGGCATCATTTACATTAAATCCCAGGCTTTTCATAATTAATTCCATGCCACCATCCCATTTGAACAATTGGAGTTTCACCATGATTTAATTAAGCACATCTACCTAGACTAAACACTCATTACCCTATAAAACAGATCATGAAAAAGTATGATTGTCATGGGCAGGGTGTGGGGAGGAGGCATTGTTCAGATTGCTAAATTGTCCTTTACTACAAGCAAAAATAAAACAAGGAGTCATATGTAAGTTTGAAAAAGATCACTTTCGCAGTTCAAGAAATGGAACCATACATTCCATTTCCAGGACACTTGAAGAAAAAGAGATCAAGGCGAGTAGTGTGTGTAGCCAGTTTAAACACTTGTTTTATCCCAACAAGATCATTGGTTTTAATATTGATAATATAATTACAATGCTTGGTGCATGTTACTCATATAATCTAATTTTTTTCTGGTGACATATTATTACCAGGCTTTAATTTTAGCAATGGCAAGAATTCAAAAACACATTTAGGTTATCATTAGTAATGAAAAACAAACCTACTGCTTGTTCAAGCACCTTGTGCACATATCTCATTTCAACTTCAAAGCATTTTTAGCTACCAAAACACAATCCTCTGCTACATGATTTGCACATTTTCACCAAAATATTATCAACCTGTGGCCAGCCACTTTAAATTAATGCCATGTAAGGCGACTAGGGTGGGAAAAGCTCCACCTGCGTGCTACTGTTGTGAATGACCTTTTGGAACATTTCAAGGCAGACTAAGCCAATGAAAACCAAACCATAAAACTGTTCTCAAATGCCACCGCCTTCCTTCCTGGCCACATATCACAAGCTAGCAGTTGCCTGGACTGCAATTTTCCATTTTTCCTAGACGTCACAGCACAAGTGCGCTTTTATGACTAAAAGGATAAAAAATCCACAGTGTAATGCTCCACTAATCATTAGCCGACAAACAAACAAAATAACTACAGGTGCCTTGTTTTCAACAGCACGGAGTATTTCAGTGCTCATTTGCACTTTCCTGGTGACAGGCTGAAGAAATCTGAAAAAAAAAAAGCTGAACCAAACTGATGGAATTCTACGAGACTGTAAAACAAATACACGCTTGCCAAAGAACTATTTTGGACACCAAGGGAAGGATTCACCATCAAATAATCACATTATTTCATGTTAATGTGAGGAAGGGACAAAGTTGTCAATGGCTATGTCCCAAACTGTCCTTGGAGAAACTCAAAAGAACACCCGAGTCTTCATGAACAGCGTAATTGAGAAATAACCAACATACTATTTCTCACGCCCTTACTGCCATGTAAATTGCAGCTAGAATGGGATCGTTGGCATGTTGTTTATTTTCAACACGGCTCAACATTAGAATAACAAAGATTCATGAAAAAAAAAATAAGTAGGCTTGTAACCAAAATACCACCCACCAAACTTAAGACGAAAGCAGGCTCTCCCTGGAGTAATAAACCAGCCAACGACAGAAGATCATTCCTGGGGAATATGTGAATTGCTGCTTGGTATTCACAATGTAGCACTACTTAATGGAATTCAGGGTTGTCACTGCAGATTTCTCAGACATCTGAGTAATTTTCATCTGCATGATTACAGCACGGTGTGGGTCTCCTTTGACAATACGGACATGGTCTACTCCCTCCCTGTTCTATAAAAGTTTGGAAGTCATTCCTCATTCCATTATTTCAGGATTAACTTCTGCACCACAAACATGAATAGATACACAAGTCTCTCTCTCTCTCTCCCTGCAAATGATGGGATCCTCAGGTCTTCACGGTGGACTTTTTCCAGAGTGAAGGCACAAGGACAAACAAACTCAGCAGGGAAACAAAAGGCAAGAACTCACGTATGGTTATAACCCTGTAAACTGGCACATGGTTGAAATGTTTCTTTGGGACGTTATCCAAAGGATGAAGACATACAGCAATTTAAATATTTGGATCACAGTAAACAGTTTTTTGGCAATATTAATCATGATCCCATAAGCAAAGATTTTTTTTTTTTTTATAAAAAAGCAACCAAATGTGCTTATCTTCTGTAACAGATGGTGACGATTTGTCCTTCCCACCATCCTCTAGTGCTCTTCATGATCACATTCGGTTTGCCCTGCTTTTTCCTGTTCTAGACAGTCTCTTGATCTCCATTTCCAACAGTTTCCAGGCAATACCCTACGACAATACTCTATGGCATATAAATTCATTCACAAATGGTTACTGGGCACCTTCAAAGACTAAGGCACATTCCTAGGTCATAAGGGTGGAGTCCAGACGTACAAAGCCCAGTAAAACATCTCTTAAAATATCTTCCAATTCTTCCTTCCTTCCTTCTTCCCTTCCTCCCCGCTCCCTCTCTCCCTTCCTCCTTCTCAACCCTTATCTCTCCTCCCCATTTCCCATCCCTCCTTCCCTCTCTCTTTCCTTTTTGTGTTCTTTTTGTCTCTCCCTCCCCCATCTTCCCTCCCCCAGTCTCTCTCCCTTTCTCTCTTCCATCTTCTTTTCTCCCTTTCATAAAGTAATGGCAATCATTCTTGATGGCTAGCTGTCTGGAACTTGCACCCTGTTAATCATATTTTATACACTGATATAAAGTATCTGAAACATATAAAAGACATTGATCAATGACATATTGTTTTCTTTTCCTAATATGACATTCCTAAGTATTTATGTAAATGCCAGTAAGAATTGAAATGCATTTATATCATCAAAGATATCATGTGAGTTCTTTAGGGGACGCTCAAGATTCTTCCATAAACCTATAAATCCCTGAACACAATAAACAATAATGAATATACTGAAGAAAAAAACAATTCAGTGTGTCTTTAGACAGCCAATTCCTGTGAATATAATAAAGAGAGCAGCATCCTTATGGTTTCTGTGGCAAATATAGCTCATATATACATCTTCAAATATGCCACATGACTTCAAAGGAATGAGAATAATTTCTCTAAGTCATTTATGAACATGAGCCTCATTACTTCTTGGTTACGTCACTTCTATGTGACTCATCCATAATTTCTGGCATTTACATAGTGATCTATGAGGTCTTAAAATCTCATATGAGGGAGAGAAAATGAGGAGACTGCTTAGAGGGGGCAAAGTAAGTACTTCTTTCAGTGTGTATCAGAAATCAGGAACAGAATAAGCAGAGCGAGCTTGCTCACCTTGGTAGACTTCCAGCTAACTCTGTGGCAGTCTCTCTGTAAGAAGGAGAAGAAGATAAATATGATTATGCTTATTTCGGTAAAGTATAAAAACTTGTTTAATCGTCTAATAGGTATTAGGTTATCACGTATGAAGAAGATACGGCAATTGCAGCTGTTTAGACATTTAAAGTCAACTAAACACACTTGTGATTAATTCCCTTTAGACATTTCAATGGTTACTTTCAAAGGAAATTTTATACATGTGCAAAATATCTGTCTCTGCTCTCTGGTGACAGAACATAACTGAGTTCAAACATTTAGAAATGTGCATCATCCAGAAGAAAAACAGGAGAAAAAAAATAAATCTCAGATCACCTTTCAGATATTTGCCAGTTAAACAAAGCACCTAGGATCTCTTTCCAAGAATCATGTAGGAACAAATGCCTTTGGGGATGTTTCTTCCTGTTGATCTCTGTCACTTGATGTTTATGAAGGAGGAACATGGACAGCACAGACCGCAATTTATTTTGTAGTAAATTGCTGTTTTTCGTTTCTTTGTTATAATACTCTACCACTTGGGACTGCTGAAGGTAGATGCTACGATCATTCAAATAGCACAAAAGAAAAGTCACTAATGAAAGGCTTTATAGTGTATTTATGAAAATGACCAGAGATGAACTTCAAAACGAACTTCTTCCTAATAGCCATATCTTGACTTTCAATCTGAGGTGTGTTCTTGGAGAGAGAAGGGAGCACTGAGTGGAAGAAAGGAATGGGGACCTTAAATTGAGACCTAAAAAAAGGGATTAGAGGTGTGATTCTTAAGAACAGTGGTGCATAATCTTCTTAGGGTCATAGAACGCCTTCAAGAATCTCATTAAAGATATCAGCACCTTATGTAGAAAAAATAACAACACACACACATATACACAACGTAGAGCAAAACTGTCGACAGACCTTCTACAGCAAACATGTCAATCCCTGTCACCGGCCCCAGGTGTAACTAACATTTTCTTCCCTCCTTCTGTCAATTCAAATCAAGGACTTCCTCCTCCATGAACACTCCCTGACCCTCCCAGCTTCTAGAATTCCCTCCCCTTCATTATTGTCTGTGATCGAACCTGGGAACTTTAGGGACATGGGGGCTCCCACAGAACCCTACTTCCTTAAAAAAAGAATGAGTCTAAGTTTAGCTCCCGTAGAAATGCTCTTTGCTACATAATCATATAACATTGAAACTTCAGCTTGTATTGCTGTAGAAATTGGCTTTGGGGAGAAGGTTTCCACGCCTTCAGCAAAACCACAGTGGAAGGTCTCGTCCTCTATGCTGCTGAAGTCTTCATACATAGTTATCTCTTCAAAGAACTGAGTGCTGGCATCAGACATTTCTCTTTCCAAACAGAATCTGGAATTGTGGGCACCTCATCTAAGCTGCACCCCGTTTCTTTAGCTTTCCTTTACAGTATTGATTAGAGCAGAAGCGTCTTTTAGCTATCCATTTTATGCTTTATCGTTTTGTCACTTGAGACCAACATGTATTAGCCCTCAATAAAAATTGATTCAGCTAATCAGGAACGAATGAATGACATTTTTCTGTCTTCTTATTGACCCTGAGGGTTGGATCTATGTTTAGTGTCTGATCATAGTGACAATAACAGCCCAGGGTTAAAAAACAATGATTTTTCTCTGTTCTTCATCTTTTAACTCTTTGTTTTTGCTTTCCAGATAACACATATTTTAATTATGAGTCCCCCGGTATCATTTAAAACCATGTTGTTCATACACGATAACAAATCCATTTAAATCACAGCCAAGCAGCATTTCTTGATCTCGGCATCTTATAGACATTTTAGGCCAGATAATTTGTTATTGTCGCAGGACTGTCCTGGGCACTGGGGAGATATTCAGGAACATTCCTGTCCTCTACCCACTAGACACCAGTAGGACCCCTTCTCCCCAGTCCCACTGGGACTACCCAAAATGTCCCCAGACATTGCTAAACGTCCATAGGGGACACCGCTGCCCTAAATTGAAAACCATGGGAATAAGGCTGGGCATGATGGCTGATCTCAGCACCCGGGGAGGCTGAGGTAGGAGGATTGCTTGAGGCCAGGAGTTTGACACCAACTGGAACAACATAGTGAGACCCCATGTCCACAAAAGGCTTAAAAATTAGCCAGGTGTGGTTGTGTGGGTCTGTAGTCCTAGCTACTCAGGAGGCTGGAGGAGGGAAGATCACTTGAGCCCAGGAGTTCAAGACCAGCTTGGGCAACATAGCAAGACCTCATCTTTACAAACAAATTTTAAAAAGTAAATAAAATGAGCCGGGTGGTGCATGCCTGTAGTCCCAGCTACTCAGGAGGCTGAGGGGGAGGACTGCTTGAGCCCAGGAGTTCCAGGCTACAGTGAGCTGTGATCATGTCACTGCATTTCAGCCTGGGCAACAGAGTGGGACCCTGTCCCCCCCCAAAAAGAAAAGGAAACCACTGCAATTGAGCAAGAGAAATGTTCACGATTGACCTCTGCTTTCAGCCTCCTGGACCAACCAAGGCTCTCCACTCCCGTGGAAAAACACAGTGACTGGCTCCAGCCTCTGAAGTTCCCACGCTTATTCGCCAAGACCATGTTGTGTTTGTTCCTCCACCCGTTCATGGTACTGGTCCTCATTATCATTTTTAAATCTAATTAAACATGATGTAAAATTGATGAAACATTGAGTGTGGATAAGTTCTTGTTTCTATAAAAACCAAGTTGGATACTCTGGAAAGGTTGAAAATGACAAGTCACTTAAGGAAATCTGACATTGAATTAGGCCCATGGACAAGGCAATTATAGATCCTGGAGAAAAAAGCCATGGTTTTCACAAGTGTCTTTAAGTTCTTGCTCCTCTTAAAAAATAAACTGGAAAGTCCAAATGGTGAGTTATGGGTGGACTGATATGCAGAAGACAATGTAGAGAGTTCTCTTCAGCGGACCTCCGTGCTCGAAGAAAAGATATTGGGCCACCTTTACAGCAAAACACAGAGGTTAGGGGAAAAGTCATGTTCGTCACATAGTAAGTATTAAACGGGGAGAAATTGCGCTTTACACAGCCATGTGCTAAAAGATTTGCATTCAAATTATAGACATTACTTGATATCTATGATTACTAAAAAGCTGATTATTCCCTTAGAACATGTAGCTTCGATATTAGAAAGACAAAACAAAACAAATGAAAAAAAAAACACAATACAGTATTTGACTGCAGCAATGTAGCTAAGACTCACCAATGACTTTTTATTTTTTGTAAGACAGGGTCTCACTGTATTGCTCAAGCTGGACTGCCCTCCTGTCTTCAAGCGATCCTTCTGTCTCAGCCTCCAGGCTAGCTGGGACTATAGGCCCACACCACCCTACCCAGCTAATTAAAAAAAATTTGTAGAGATGAGGTCTCACTATGTTGCCCAGGCTGGTCTCCAGCTCCTTGGCTCATGCAATCCTCCTGCCTCAGCCTCCCCAAGTGCTAGAATTATAGGCATGAGCCACCATGCTCAACCCAATAGCCATTTTTGAGATTGGCAAATCAGCAGACACTAGAGCTTTTAAGATGATGGTTTGTTCATTTGTACCTGTTTACTACTGCTAACAAATCATCTGAATCATTCATATCCTTTCATGAATTTATACCTTTTGTAAGGAAACCCTTGAGGAGAATAAATTTAGCATAAATGTGATGCTTCTTCTAGATAACACTCCTCCACAGCCCGACGGAGAGGATTTAAAGCAGGTGGCATAAAGACCATGCATTTTTCATTGGACTTTTAGAGGTCGCAATGTCCATCATTAGCATTGCTTCCTGTGTGTAAATCATCTTCATTCACTGGCTAATATTTATTCATCCAACACGTTCACTGAGCGCTTAATCTATGTTCCATCCAGGCAACACTGCGTGTTTTGAGAGGCACCCAGATGAATTCAGATCCTGTTCCCTCTTGCCAAGTGTTTACATTCCAGTAAAGAATATCATACAAAGTACAAAGTGATGGATGCTTTTAATTTTCTACTATCGAAAGCTCCTCTAAGTCAAAGATCACATCTTCTCCAAGATTTTGCATACTCGGTGCCTAGTGCACACCAGATGCTCAATAAATACGAGTGTAATAGACCCAGGACACATCTCCTACCGCAGGTAATTCCACTCTCTTAAATTCATTTTTTAAAATGCTTGCTGTAGTTACAGCAGTTTTTGGAGCTTAACTGCACTTATTTCCTTTCCTGAGTTACCACTACCAAGGTGATCGAATTTCAAGAAGAGATTGGAACACCAAAAACTGAACGAAAACAGTGATGAATAAAATGACAGAGTGAAATGATACGTTCTGAGAAAAACGATCTGTCTCAGGGACTAATTCACAGGCTGAGGTGATGGAAGGTGTCTGCTTCTGAGAGGCCGGCTGCATATCCTGGGGCAGTTCCTTTGACCTCTTGAGGGTTTCTATGCAGCAGTAAAAATGCTGCCCCTGGATCTGAGGTTGCAGAGGTGATCATCAACATGAACAATCAGGAAGGCTCTCTGCATATTTGAAGTTGTGCTATGAACTCAATTTTATTAAAGGAAAACTCCTGGAAGAGATAGCAGACAAGTGTCCCTATGTATTACACCGTTTGGGTAGATTACTTAGCATGCCTTAAAAAAAAAAAAAGCAAAAACTCAAAGAAATCTTTAATTTTAAATGTGTAGAACATTCGTCAGTGCGCAGCATGATGCCAGCTTTTATCAGCTGTCTGAAATAACGTGCAATAATGTGAAATAACGTCATCTCCTGTCCTTCCCCATTCCTGAACTATGCAAACAGTTCTTTTTTTAGGAAGTGTTGAAGCAAGAGCACACCATCTATTTCTGTGCAGCTTGCCAGTTTCCAAAACTAGCTGACAAATAGAAAACAGAGGACATGAGCCCCCATCTAACTGTGTGTCAGCAGGATAAATATTTTTAAGACCTAGTATGTTTCTCTCCGATGGCACCTTTGATTTTTTTTTCCCAAAAGTCCAGAGACTTAAAAAAAAAAAAGGAAAAATACATTTTCTTTTTATTGCCTGTTCTGCAAATGATTTCATGTTCTAATTGGAGGAGGGATGTTTTATTTTTTTATTTTAGTTTTTTATTTTTATTGAAAGCAGGATTTATTGCAAAGACAGAAAAGCTCCCACAGTGGGAGGGGACCCGAAGGGGTTGCCTGTGATGGTTTATTTTAATTAAAGGTGACATGACAGTATGACAATCAAGTAGATTTACCCCCCTTTCGCTTCCTTTCTTCCTTTTCCCTTTCTCCCTCCCCCCTCCTTCCTTCCTTCCTTCCTTCCTTCTTTTCTCACCCAGCTGGAGGCAAACTGTGAACCTTCAAAATAGGATTCATTTCCAAATAATACATAAAGAAGTTAGCTTAAAGGCATCACTGCAGCACCATATATTAATTCAGGGCACTTAATTATTTTCTTGTATGGTAAGCCTTAGCTCTGGCAAACCCCAAACACCTGAGACATTAAAGTTTCTTCTCTGTTAAACAAAGCCTAAAGACACTGTTCATTCTCCTTGCTCTGATTCTCCCTCTGATCATTCATCTGTTTTCTTTACTTTGATCTTCCTTTATTTTTTCTCTCCCACTCTTCTTCTTTTTAATTTTCATTCACATGATTAAAACATCAATGTGTGTGTGTGTGTGTGTGTGTGTGTGTGTGTGTATGTGTGTGTGTGTCAGTATACAGACACAAATGATTATCCTCACGTGGTGAAATTTATAAACACACACACACCCCACGTGTAATTACACAAATTGGGGTCTTTCTTAATACCAGCCACTATTCTAGGCTATCTACAGATGTTCACTCATGTAATCCTTATAAAATCCTCGTGAAGGAGGAATTATTATTAAAACATGACAGGGATGAGAAAATGAGACAGAAAAATGTTAAGTAACTTTCCAAGGCCACACAGCTAGCGGCAGAGTCAATATCTGAAACGAGCCCAGGTTTCCTGGCTCCAGAACCCACACTTTTCTTTTCTTTTCTTTTTTTGAGTTGGATTCTCACTTTGTCACCCAGGCTGAAGTGCAATCGCATGTTCAAGGCCACCGCAGCCTCGACCGCTGAGCTCCAGCAATCCTTCTGCCTCAGCCTTCCAAGTAGCCAGAATTATAGGCATGCACTACCACACCCAGCTCAGTTTTTTGATTTTATTGTAGAGACGAGGTCTTGCCAAGCTGCCTGGGCTGTCTCAAACCTGCGGGCTCAGGCAATCCATTGGCCTCGGCCTCCCAAAGTGCTGGGATGACAGGCTGAGCCACCAAGCCGGGCCTAGCCCACATTTTTCATCATGACATAGTACTGCAGATCAGTATGCACATGCCACAGACACATCATCTATGCCATACACGCCTTTATTCCTTCTGGGTTCTGTGCTGCATCAGAGAATGATGGCAATCAAAAAGAGGCCCCGCTGTTGGGACCTTCACATTCTAGAGGGGAGACACAGACAGAAACACAAATAAGCAAAGGAGTACTTATCACTACCTTACATAGTACTTGTTAGGAAAAAGGATGAGACAGGTAGGGGGTGAAAAGTAAATGTGGGTGTGGTGGGACGCTAATTTTTTTTTTTTTTTTTTTGAGTTGGAGTCTCACTCTGTTGCCCAGACTGGAGTGCAGTGGCCGCTCCCGGCCACCGCAGCCTCGACCTGCCGGGCTCCGTCGGTCTTCCGAGTAGCCGGAATTACAGGCATGCGCTACCAGGCCCGGCTGATTTTTTTGATTTATTGTAGAGATGAAGTCTCGCTGCCCAGGCGGGTCTCGAACCCGCAGGCTCGGGCAATCTACTCACCTCAGCCTCCCAAAGGCGCGGGATTACAGGCTGAGCCACCAAGCCCAGCTGGGACTCTAATTTTATACAGGGTGGTCCTGGAAGAGCGCTCGGATGATGTGACCGTGTGAATACGTGACTGCGTTAAATGCAGCCAGTTCCACCTCCACATTCATTTCTTATGCCTGGTTCGTTCCTCCACACAATTGCATTTTCCTCATTTTTTCAATTGTCTATTGAGTACCTGCTGCATGAAGCAGTCGATACTAGGCGTCACTGTAGTTTAAGAAAAAAGATAGGGCTGGGTGCAGTGGCTCATGCCTGTAATCCCAGCACTTTGAGAGGTCAAGGTGGGAGGATCGCCTGAGACCAGGAGTTTGAGACCAGCCTGGGCAACAAAGTAAGATTCCATCTCTACCAAAAAAAAAGAATCAAAAAATTAACCAGGCATAATGGTGCACACCTGTAGTCACAGAAACTTGGGAAGGATAACCTTCAGTCCAGGAGTCTGAGGCTGCAATGAGCTGTGATTGTGCCACTGCACTCCAGCCTGAGTAACAGAGTAAGATCCCAGTTCAAAAACTTTTTTAAAAAGAAAGAAAAATGATAGGTGATCTGTCTCTGCATGTTCAAAATGCTGACAAACTAAAACAAGAGCCTTAGATAAACTCACCAAGTCACTTAGAAAACTATAGGTCTTGACAAGAGACACTTCACATCACTGCAGAGGCCAGCACCTCTGACCCACCCCATGGGAGGAAGGAATCTCAGTATTAGCCAGTTACATTCCCCCAAGAGACACTGCTCTAAGTTCCTTCTGCCTGGCCAGCATTCTTGAGGACTAGCTTTCTCTACCTCTCAGGTTCAAGGAGGAAGTCTACAAGGTACAGTTTTTTAAATTATATTTTTTCACTGTATGTATTTATTTTTATTTTATTTTAGATTTGAGGTGTCCATGTGCAGATCGGTTACACAGGTATACTTCGTGATGGGGCGGTCCGGGCTTCTACTGAGCCTGCCTCCCAGCTGGTGAGCATGGCACCTGATGGGTGGGTTTTTCAGTCCTTATCCCCTCCCTCTCCTCCCCCCTTAGAGTCCCCAGTGTCTATTGTTCCTATCCTTGTGCTTGTGTGCGCCCAATATTTGGCTCCCACTTAAGAGTGAAAACGTTGTATTCGGTTTTCTGTTTCTGTGATACTTAGAATGGTGGTCTCCAGCAGCATCCATGTTACTGCCAAGCACATGATTTCACTCTTTTTTATGGCTGCACAGTATTCCGTGGTGTATAGGTACCACATTTTCTTTATCCAGTCCACCACTGATGGGCACCTGGGTTAGTTCCACATTTATGCTATTATGAATAGAACTGTGATAAACACGTGAGTGCGGGTGTCTTTGGTAGAGCAATTTATGTTCCTTTGGGTATATACTAAGTAGTGGGATGGCTGGGTTGAATGGTAAAACTGTTTTTAGTTCTTCGAGAAACCTCCAGACTGTTTTCCACAGGGAATGAGCTAGCTCCCATTCCTACCAACATTGTACAAGCACATTGTCCTTTTCTCTGAAGCCTTGCCAACACCTGTAGTTCTTTGACTTTTTAGTAATAGCCATCCTGACTGGTGCAAATAGTATCTCATTGTGGTTTTGATGTTCATTTCTCTGGTGATTAGTGATGTCCAGCATATTTTAATATATTTGTTGGCTGTTTATATGCCTTCCTTTGAGAAGTATCTATTCACATCCTTTGTGCACTTTTTAACGGAGCTATTCGCTTTTTTTTATTCATTTGTGTTCCTTATAGATTCTGGATATTTGAAGCACTCGATACACTTTTGGAATTTCACTGTCTGATGAAGATCCAGACAGGCCCTACGCCCGAGCCTGCTGAGAGACAGGCCTTCCATGTACAAGCCGCTTGTCAACGCTCAGGAACGCATTGGGCGGTGTCTGGAACCAGCAATCTGCACCTGATGGGAGGCAGGCGTGCACTCTGAGTTGTCACAGGAGATGCTGCAGTTTAGATTCATGGGATCTAGTCACTGACCCCTTCCGCCTCTGTGGGGAGCAAACGAGCTCTGTCGGAACAGCAGGCCTTGAGCAAAGGTGAGGCCCCAAGCGAAGGCAAGGTCCCACTGGGTCGCTCTGCATCCTAGCCAAAGGGCAAGGGATACAGGCTGCTACACGGAACGGCATCTCAGAGCCCACACATCTGGATAGATGTGGGGAGCGGATGAGATGTGGGGAGCAGACGAACGCTGTCACTATAACAGGCCTTGAGCCAAGCAAGGCCCCAAGCAATGACAAGATCTTGCTTGGTTGCTTTGTGTCTTAGCCAAAGAGCAAGGGATGCGGGCGGCTACAGGGAACAGCGTCTCAGATGCCCACACATCCGGGCACGTAGTACAGATAAAGCCTTAGTTACAATGAGATAACCGTGGGACAGCTTGCCATTTAGGTAGCAACGAAACTCCGTAGTAGCTCCCTTACAGACCTTGAATCCCCTGTGCTTGATTATAAAGTAAACGTGCTGAGCTAGTTCGGGACCACATCTTCTCCATCAGAGGAAAGTGTCCCACCTGGCCCCAGCTTTTCTTGATGTCTTTGTGTCTGTGTCTTTCTTAATCTCTCAATGCTCCCTCTTGGGACCCTCGAGGCAGTCGCGTGGGCCAAGGGAGGCCTCTGATTTTCATCCAGGGAATCCTATTAGAAGTCCTCGCTAAGATTTTATGGGGCTCGAGATGTATTCATATTATTTTAGTATTCTTTCTATAAAACAGCCATGTGTGTGTGCCTTTGTCCCTGTCCTTGTGCTCTAGTGCCTTGAAAACCAAACCGCCAAAGGCTTCTCCGAATCAGCTGCGAAGGAGCCCACCTGGGCCTGGCTGGTGTCGGCGCGGGAGGCCACTGTGCGAATTGTGCTCACATCCCTTCATCATTTTGAGATAGCACAAAGGGCTGTTGTTTTCTTTTCTTTCAAAAATGTCATCTTGGTACTCAGCTCAGAAGTCTGTGTGAGAAGAGGAGGCCGTCTTGCACACCGTGGGTGGCGCTGTGAGGAGTACATCTTCCTGCACGCTCGGGTTTGTGCATTCATCATCATACACGTTATCTCTGAGATCCCATCACAGCACCTGAATCAGCCATTAGTAATAGTTCCTACTTAGCAAAACTCCCTCGTTTAGGCTTCAGCCATGGCAAATGTGACCAGGCCTAGAACACACAGTTACAGAGCCTAGAAATGATACGTTAAGTTTCATGAACCAACTTCTCAGAGATGAAAAGCAAAAGTCAACAAAAACACACACAGCAAAAACCAGACGATGCACACGCAAGGCATGTATGTGTGTTTCTTTAAAGTTCTGTTGACAAAATGCCATTTCCCCAAATCAAACCAGGAAAGTTACGTTGTCTTTGAATACTATGCTTGTGCAAGTGAGAAAAGATCGGTTTATTAAAAGAACTCCTCATTTAATATTCCTAAATTATTATGCTCTAAGCCGTACTGCAATTCATAAATTGGCTTCTTAAGGGGAAAATACACCAAAATAATAATTAGTCCAAAAGAAAACCTTTCTTTGATAAATAAATGTAAAAGAATGCCCATTTTGCAATCATGCCTAATTTTTCTCTATTAGTTCCCAGAGATATAATATCACCAATACATCCTCTTAATTAGAGAAAATCATCCCTACTCTTGATAATTTCTGGATCAAAGAGGGATTTGCAAATACCAGCCTGCACTATAATGTTTGACTAATGGCCTAATCCATCAACCAACAAGTATTGATACTGAATTCATTAACATTTATTCATTTGTTCAACACATTTTCTACAACTCCTACTATGTGTCTGTCTCTATGTGCTGAGATTGGACACAGGACGAAATAGACATCCCCTCCGCCGACAACCTTCACAAGGCTAACATTTTTCGGGGAAGACATGGCCACAAATACTTACACAAATGAATGCATAATGATAAGCAGAAGGATGAATGTATCCACCGCATCCCACTAACTCCCTTCTAGGGAAGGTGAAGGAAGATTCCGGTGACACAAACACCAACACAATTCCTGAGCACAACAACCAATGCCAGTGATTATGACTGATAAATCAGATCACGTTAGCAAGAGGAAGATTCTGTCTTAGAGATGCTTCCCTTTCCAAGAATGGAACATGTGAAAGCCACTGCCTTCGACGAGGAGTCTGAGGTCAATGTGAGAACTGCCAGGACCCTGGGCACTTGCTTTTCTTGGGTGGGCAGAAGGCATGTGGGGAGGTTGTAGGGGAGAGAGAAACTGGGGAGAAGAAGGAGGAGGTGGCAGCCACCACAGTCAGACTCCATCTAGGATGAAGTGATTTAATGAAAACAATGAAGAATGTGCTACACCAGCTCCCCTGGACTTCTAGTATGTTCGAGATTAGCTAAGGGTCCTATTGCTTCCTCCTGCCAGGTCGTGGGAGGGCTTTGAGGAAAGTAAGCTGGAACGGAGGATGCTTGACTTTGTTCGCCTCCTTCACATATTCTGAAGTAGGAAACAGATATGTTACACTTGGGGAATGGTTTGGCGGTAGTGACTTCTGTCAAAAGGACAGCCCCTCAGAGGACTTCCCTCTCCTGGGCCTGGCTCCAACCTGCAGTCAGAGAATGACACTCAGTCAAAGGTAATTTTTCCTCTTCAAAAAATGCACCAGAAATTGTTTCGAAGCTGTCTCTGGCTATAGGGCTGAAAGCTCTTAGCAGCCATCCATGAAAACAGAAAAGAAATAAAGGCTGTGGCCGGGTTCAGTGGCTCAGCCTGTAATTCCAGCACTTTGGGAGGCCTAGATGAGTGGATTGCTGGAGCCCGTGGGTATGAGACCAGCCCGGGCAACTTGGCGAGACCTCGTCTCTACAATAAATCAAAAATTAGCTAGGCTTGGTAGTGTGTGCTTGTAGTTCTGGCTACACGGAAGGCTGAGGCGGAAGGATCACCAGAGCCCAGCAGGTTGATGCTGGGGTGGCCTGTGAGCATGCCACTGGACTCCAGCTGGGCAATGGAGTGAAACTCCGACTCAAAAAAAAATTAAAAAAGAAAGAAAGGTTGTTCTGATGTGATTTGAGGGACTCTTTTTTTTTTTAATTTTTAATTTTTAGCACAATGGCGATAAACATGTAATAAAATGCTCCTTTCTTCTGAAACTAAAGAACTCATATCTTTATTTGTTTATTTTTGAATCTACCCTCATGGGGACTTTGACAGGGAATCAGCCCCTGTTTTGGAGTAAAGCAAGTTTCTAAAAGAGGGTCAGTCGTCAGCTCAGGGGATTCAGACCCAGCCCTCTGACTCTACGGGCAGGCACGGTAGCAGCAGAATGTGCAGACGCAGGACTCGGTTTCTGTCCCGAGCATACAGGAGACAGAAATGCAAATTTTCCTGCTCATAGGACGCTTTTACCCATTTGAAATAACACTGCTCGGAGAGATCTCCGCAGAGGGTAGGTAGCTAAGGCTATTTTAGGGCCTTCACATTTTCCAGGTTGCTTCTTGGACCCTGCTGGGTAAATTAAATGTGGTATTCATCATTACCTGTGAAACTTCCAATCTGTGTATTCAGTGGATTCAACCACGGTGGGTCATGTCCAAATCTCTCACTGAACAATCTCCAATACGTCCTTTTTTTGTGACAATGGGAATATTGAACCCACCCCAAATGAAATCTACAACCTATAACACATTCACAGATGACAATCACATCTCTACAAGCACAAAAAAAAAGAAAAAAAAAAGAAAAAAGAAAAATAAACAGAAATGGAATTAACAGTAAAAGAGCTAAATTATAGATAACAGAATATTCATAAAACTATACCTCATCTCATGAATATGGGTGCACTGTCTGTATGCCAGAATTTCTTTAGCCATTGGTGATATTCAGCATATTGCAATTGAGTGCAATTACAGTTAGCTATAATTAAGAACAATTACAGCTTTTATTTCTCTACTTGTTCTTTAAAAGCACATTTGTAATAAAACTTTTTTTTTAAAAGGTGAAGAATATAATTATACATCCTTATAACGTCTCAAATAATTAGTTTGACTCAAGTTTCTTCTGGAACAATTTTCATTTTAACTGTCAGATCTGCCATTTATAGTCAATGGAACATACTTTAAAAAATTCCATCATTAACCTCTCTCACCCCCTATAGCTGTATATGAATTATTGGTACAAATTAAAGGTTTCGGTATTTAAATCTCTAGGGCCTGCCGCAAGCTATAAGATTTTTTTTTTCCTTTTTGGTTGTGTGTGTATAGATGTGCATGTGTCTTTGAACAAAAAAGAAATGATATATTTGTAGAGTATGTTTTATGGGTCAAGATTTTCGGAGAAAAACTTTCTTATGTTGTATTCTCTATTTTGTATATTCCAGAACATTCTCCTTTTTGTTTACATACAGCATATGTGTATAGTGTCAAAACTAAGAAGTCCCTGGATTACAACCAATCTGCTTCTCGGTTTAGTAACGTGTTGAGCATATGGTCAATATCAGCTTACTTAGGGCCAGGGACATGCTATCTTCTCATGAATCTTGACTTCAACTCAACTCTGCTTCATCCCTGTTTGCCTCTCATGCTTAGACTGCAAGTCCCATGAGGGCAGGGACTGGATTGCTTTTGTAACATCTCTAACACCAGCACTCAGAACAGACAGTGGTTGGTGCAAAGTGCCCAATAAATGGACTGTATGGCATCAATGAAGGGAGTTTGTTTCAAGACCTTCCCATTTGTGTTGGGAGTAATTGAAAATTAGCCACCTGAATGATTTTGAAGCTAGGAGAAAATTAGGTAATACAACTCTGGAAATTAAGGATATTTTCACCACTTTTCCAGTAGAATCAACAGTTCCGAGGAATAAATTGTCTAGACCAAATCTATGTGTCTTGGGAATGAGTTGGAACAGATAATCTTTTAAGGTCCTTTACAACCTTGAAGTTACCTAATGACTTACCAAACTTAGATCAAACCCAAAAGGCAATTGATACAACACTAAAAAGGGCATGTGCAATTGTGTGTGGGTGGATAAATATCAATCCCATCTCCAGGCCAGACCACGAGTGACTAATAAATTGAAAAACTGCTGCAACTAAAGATACGCCCAATATTCAAAACATTGTCATAGTCTTGGATGAAATTTATATCGTAAGGTTTATTATTTATTCCACAACAACCACCAACTATGACACCCTTATTGTGTTTTAACCATTTTGCTTAGCATTTTACACATATTCTCTTTTATTTTATTAATTATTATGTCTATTTTTCAGATAAAGAAACTGAGGCTCAGAGGAGTCAAGTAAGTTTGAACCTAGACCTGTCCAAGCCTAAAATGAACAGTTAAAACAAGGAAACAAAACAAAACGTGGCTAATTGTGGTCTAGAACAGTAATTTTGGTGGAGCTCAATCTATAGAAATCTAAAGGCCCAAATGAGAGTAACAGGGTTCTAAGGACAAAGTTCTGCTCCCCAAATCTACTTATAAATCTGTAAGCTTATATCTGTAAAGTGGTTCTCAAGGTACACATTAGAAGTCTTGAGAGAAGATATGAAGGTAAAATATATTTATCAACAGTATGAGGGTCCGATGGCATTTCTCAGGAGTATGGGGTCAAAGGTTAGTTCAAATGCCTTCTGGGTATCCAACCGCCCCACGTGCACCAGAGGCAGGGACATAGACTTCCATCACAGCACTGGTTACAGCAAAAACGTCCTAAATGCCCATGCATATGGTAATGGCTAAACACACTGTGTTGTGAACAGTGTGGAGAAGTGCTTAGAAAGGAAGAGGCAGACTTCTGTGTTCTCACATGGGTAGAATTTCAAGGCCTGTTGAGTGATAAAAAGAATACATTACAGAATAATACAGTTTCATTGAAGGATATTTATTTTTGTGTGTATGTGTGTGTGTGTGTGTGTGTGTGTGTGTGTGTGTTCACAAAAATGCAAACTGGATATTTATCTTTAAAACAAAAACAACAGAAGAACAAGATGTTCCATGGGTAGGTTTATGTCTAGACATGGATGGATGGCAACTGTCCTGGAAGGGAACACAGAAGTCTGGTCGGTGTTGGACACTGCAGAGAGCGGACAACGGGAGGATGGCGCTCTGTACCTGCCTCCTGCCTCCCATCCTGGGGTGCATAGCGCCAAGGATGCCCCTGACTCTCCCCAGCCACAGCTGGGTCAGGTCCAGCCACACTCACAGTGGTTCACTCATGGCATGCACATGTGCACAGCCTGGGGAGCGGCTGGCCCTACCAAGGGGACAGTAAGCCGGATGGCCTTCTCAATGGCTACACATGGACCTCCTGTCCTCTAGGGGAGCTATGGAAGAGCCTCAGGCCTGTGTCCAGGCTGCTCTGTGTCACCCTGAGATACAACTCCACTCTGCTATCCCAGGTGCCCTCCCAACACCACCTGGAGGTTGGGCACTAAAGTATAGAGGTGGATACCTACCGTCATGGAGGCCCTTCCAAAAACAAGGACGGTTTATCCCAAAATGTATTTCACTTGGTCAGACTGGCCTAATCATATGTAGCCTGATTCCTGAAATGTGTGCAAAGTCCATTTTTGCACATTGACCTGTCTTTGGAGTCCCTCAAGAAGCTTTCCTACTTAAAGTGGCCCTTTGGGACTCTTTGTAAGGAATGGTATCGATCTCTTATTTACTTTATAAATTTGTATTTTCAAAAGACCAGATTTGCTAGTTGGAAAGTTTCATCATTAATAGAATTTTCTGTAGTCAGGGGTACGTAGAAAGCAAAGAGATATTTCTACGAATAAAATCTAAGTCCCAGATGACATGTGTAGCCCGGGTTGTATAGGTAGCCATTTGCTTTTTCATCTGACATCCTGGGAGAGGAAAGGCTAGGCTTTTCTAGGACAGCTGACTGGTAGAACCCTCATGTCCCACAAATAGAGATGTTGTAAAAAATGAATGCAAATTGAACAATTTAAGTGAACGATCTGGTGAAACACGTCATTTAGCTTATATGCATAGTGGGGACCAGCGTTACGGAGATTAGAAAATGATATTGAGGGCAACCCCTTCGGGTCCCCTTCCACTGTGGGAGCCTGTGTCCTCTCAATAAATCCGGCTCTTTCACTTTAAAAAAAAAGGAAGAAAAGGACATTGAGGAACTCCAAAGAAGTGCTCCTTTTCCTCTCACTAATCGAACCTCCCAGACCATGTCTCAGATAGCTGAAGTTTTCCTTCCTTCTCTTCCGTTATCCCTTCCTTTCTTCATTCCCTCCTTTGCCCCTTCCCTACTTCCTTCCCTTTATCCCCTCCCTCCCCGTTTCTTTCCTTCCTCTCCCTCAGCTTCCCTGAAGTCTAACTGACATACAACCAAGTACGTACACTTAAAGTGTAGCATCTGGCAAATTCACACTTGTGAAACTATTGCCACAGCAAAAAATCACGAATGTATCCATCAACCCTGGAAGTTTCCTTCTGCCCCTAAGTTTCCTCTTATCCCTTCCCTGTCCCCAAGTAACCACTGATCTGCATTCTGTCACTGTACATGAGTTTCCATTTCCTAGAATGTTATATAAATAGAATCATACAGCATGTGCTTTCATGGGTCTGTCTTCTTTGACTCAGCAAAATTATTTTGAGACTCATACGTGTCGTACTTCGTATCAATCATTCGTCACCTTTGATTGTTGAGTAGCATTCCATTGTAATGAACATATCATGGCTTATTTATCCACTCTCTTCTTTTTTTTGTTTTGTTTTTTTGTTTTTTTTTTGCGTTGGAGTCTCACTCTGTCGCCCA